>NC_086445.1:391065879-391355879 GCF_028390025.1 Pseudophryne corroboree
GGATTTGGTACTACACTCTGCCAATCCAGACCTAGCAGTAAGACTGGAGTCAGTCGTTTAGCTTGCTGGGGTTCTTTTACTACTCTGTGAACTTAGCAAGTTTGCGGCTGTATTCTCAGATTTGCCTGCCTAAATCCTGTCTCACTGTGCAAGGTGTCAGGTGTCAGTTTAGTGGCAGTAAGATGAACCTGTGCACTGCAAGTGAGAATTAGGATTGTGGAGACTCTCCTTGTGTCTATCATTCCATCTCTGACCAAGGAGTTTACTGCCACACCCGTTGGTAACCCTTTAGGGTTTTGCTGTTGCCCTTAGCAACAGCATTTCGGGTTCTCTACGTATTAAAACGCAACATCTTGCTTTTCCCATCTGAGCATTACTAATACTAGGGAGACACCCAGTTCCTTAGCCTCTGGGCTTCTCTGTTCACTTTGTGTGTATTTTGTTACCCTATCACCTTCTGTGTACGTAATGTCATATTCCCCAGTCTGTCTGTGAGTTCATTTGTTTTGCATACCTATCCGTTCAGACACCAGTACATTCCTGCAGGCACTGGTGTGCATAACAGTTCAAACACCAGTACATTCCTGCAGGCACTGGAGTGCATAACAGTTCTGACACCAGTACATTCCTGCAGGCACTGGTGTGCATAACAAGGACCAAGTATTAGGGCAGTCCCAGTGTCCACTTGGGGCTGCACCACACAAAGCCACTGATCTTCTATACTGTATATCCAGCCATCAGTCAGGGTAGTGTGGGCCACCACCAATTCCCAGTGTCAGTCACCAGCAAGCTGCACCCTGTCAGCGCCACTTCATGCACCAGTCACAAAATGGCCACCAGCCTTCAGTGAAACACTGTCTTCTCTGGCCGCTACCCGGGCCTCAGAGCGCTAAGTGCGGGCAAGATCACCGCCCCTCGTGCTCCTCAGACAATCCCACGGGGTGTTATGAGCGAAGATGCTGCAGCTCCTGGATACCGCTGATAAGGGAATTACTACACAGCTGTCAGGTAATGAGTGCTTCGTCCAGTCCCCGTTGCCGTGACCTCCGGGCTACAGCTGTGAAGCCACGGCAGAAATCAGTCTGTGGAGGGGAGTGCAATATGCAGGGCAACAGCAGGAGGGCGATCCCTAGCCCTTGAGTGTGTAAGCTGGGTCCAGGGGAGACTAACCTGGCTAGATAGCGGGTCTCTGGACCTCCAGGCGGGTGGGAGTAAGAAAGCGCCGATTCGACCTGACGCTGAGAAGCCACACACAGAAGGTACAGAGCGGCGTTACCAATGGTCCAGGGAGGAAGGACTCCGGGTATGCTGCTGAATCCAGAGCAGGCACAGGTGACCCAGCCGTTGGCCTCCGGTAATCCTTGCTGTTAAGGGAGCATCACGCCAGCCACGCCATGCTCCTGGGTCGCGAGTCAAACTGCTGATTCAGTATAATTTTATTTTATTTATTGTATTTATAAATATGCAGATTTATCAAAATTATACTGAATCATAGTTAAATAATTTTTAGTTACATAATTTGACCAATAAAAGTTTGGTGTACATTTTAAGGAAAAATAGTTTTATACAGTTGCAAACTAGTATGCTTATGTTTCTCTCATTGCTCTTTTATGTCTATTACTGACACCTTCCTCTATATCTCTGACTGCTCCTCCATAGCTTTCTCATTGCCCCATCCCTCCATATCTTTGATTCCCCCTTGCATACTGTTGATTACTTAGCCCCCTCTACTCTCACTGCTGTCTGCTGCAGTTCACTGCACCCTCACATCTCACTGCTCCCCCCCCCACATTTAATTCCCCCTCACATCTCATTGATCCTCCTGCATCTTAATACCCCCGTCACAGTTCACTGCTCCCCCATGCAGTTCACTGCCCCTACACAGCTCCCACTGCCCCGTCACACCCAACTGTACACACGGAAACTCAAGGGCCCCCTACTGCTCACACTACACACATCACAGCTGCCCCACGCACGGTTTTTTTTTTAAGTTGCATACTTTTTATTCAAAGTTTTGATTGAACATCCCAATAAAACAAAAAATAATAATAATAACAACAAACAATAATGGCAGGTATAATAAAGTATGCAGTATACAATGAGAAGTATGGTCAGGCAATAGACACAGAATATAGGAACAGTACACATCTCATAGGTCAGGATATACAATACACCTCATAATAGAACAATAAGCAGTAAAAACCCACAGGCGCCATGTGAGCTCACCCATCATGGATAAAGTAAAAAAGACATGAGGCATAGAAAAATACAGAAGTATTGGCACTGCAGACCATGAATAAAACACTTGCATAATTATACAGAATTAAATGAAAAATAATTAAAATCCTAAGACATCTGCCATACATAGAGACAAAACATAAAACCCTGCAATATATAACGAAAACAAAACCCCCCAAAACAAACCACCTCAGAACCTCCCACCCTGTATAGCCTAACCCCAATCTAGGTATACCTGGATCCCCCAAAGACCCCCCCATTAAACTACTTGCCCAGTAACCCCCCCACCCTGTATAGCCTACCCCCCACTTAGGTATACTTGGATCCCTAAAACCCCATCCCACCCTAAACTACACTAACTAGCCTATCCTCCCCCCTCCCCAACCCCCCAACCCCCCACACCAATGGATTTTAAGGCACAAGGATAACTGACAGAGGGCAATATGTATTAATGACCTGAGCCAGGTGAAGCTCAGCTCTCCTGCTGTTTAAGAATATTGTAGTTCTTACATAGTTAACATCAGGTATCGTAGTGATATGCATACGGCACAAACAGAAATGAACAAAAGGTCAGATTAAAAGTAATGAAAATAATAATAAAACTATAACCAAAGCATATAGGGTGACCGAACATTAGTATAAGGTGACAAGTTGCAACATATTAATCAGGACAAGTCTCAACCTCGATATAGTTACAAAACCAGTCCCAGTCCCATATTTCCAAGAACCTGCATATGAGCGCATCAATGGCTGAGATCAAAAATCCTGGACTCTTCCATTCATCCGAGGGCACACAAAAGTATAGACGAAGTGCTTAAAAGGCAAATCAGTGAACCGTGAGCTAACCAGCAGAGGTGTTAATCGGATCTTCCGATACTCCACTAAAAACTCAGAACCTCCAGAATTTGTGGTGAAGTCTAGTTCAATAGTATCCACTGCCTCTGAACAGGATACAGTGGAGAGGAATTCTGCCATAGGGAACACATGAACAGTAGCCAGAGAACTAGGAGATACATCCAACATGTCTTCCAGCTTAGTGAGAAGCCTCTGAGTGGAAGCAGCAATGGCTTGAATTATATACTGCAGAGAGCTGGCCATGTTGAAAACGTGCAGGAATCGAAAACAGGAGATGAGAACACCAGCCAAAATAAGGACCAAATGGCAACACCGCCAGTGCTTACCAGCAGAGCAGGAGATATCAGGCAGTCTATGCACAAGTAAGCTCAGGAGAGAAACACCAGAGGACTGCTGGAACGGGGGACAGCACTGGGATTCAGCCGCTGTAGCTCAGAGATACATGCGGCAAGAAGCTTCTATTCACTTCTCACTAAGTGCATGAAGCTGCAGGAGGATCCGTACAGCAGCCAGAGGAGACCACAACAACAAGATGGCAGCGGTTCACGGACAGCACGCTGCAGATGCCACATCAAATGAACGGGAGCCGGAACACAGCCAGACAGCAAGAGTCCTCCACATCGCTCCAGAAAAGCCAGCCAGGCAAGAGGAGGGGGCTTGCAGGTAAGTAAGGAGCCGTAAAGCAGCAGAGTGAGCTGGGAGCCAGGACACCAGGCCACACTGAGGAGAGACCTGGCCACTGTAGATACCGGGGAATACACCACACCGCAATACCACTTCAGGACTCCTGTCAACCAGGAACAAGTTCCCCTACGGATGAACCTACTCAGTACCACAACGACTGCGTGAGTCAGGATATATGAAGGATATTAGTGGGAGAGCCAGAAAGATCAGTCTTTCTCCCAGCTACTCCCGCCCCACACACTGTTTACACCACCCTATCACACCTCACTGCTAACCTCCCAGCACTGTTGCCATCACACCTCACTTCCAGCATCACAATGCTCCCAATTGCAGCTGACTGTCAGCTACTGCTCACACCACCCCTCTTACACCTCACTGCTCCCCTCATGCCCTTGACTTCTCATCACCCCCATCACCCCCATTTCATTGACTGATATGTTTCCCTCCACTCAATCTTACCTTATAAGCAGCAGAGTAGTTATGTCTCACTCTTGCTGGCCGGGGATCTGGAGCAGCTCCTCCTACCCCTATTACCAAGTCACTGTATTATGGGGTCCATACATCCGTGATATATTGCCCCTGTTCCCTGTTCTGCCGATACTGGGATTGAAGAATCTGAGAAATCCAACCTGTTGAAAATCGGTGATTCCAATTCCAACCAAAAAATAATTTGGATTGTCAGGGGCGGTTTGAGATGTTGGACCGGATTCTGGTTGGCCGGTCTCGTTGTCCACTCAGCGGCCGCATATCTTCCCACCTCCAGCTTAATAAAGACCAAGGAAACATGGTCGCCAGGGGAGCTGCTGCGCATGAGTTTCCCCAGAATTCTTTGCAGAGCCCGGGCTATCAGTCCCCAATGACGGCTCCGCCTCCAGCTCACTCTGAAAAAGTGAAAACAAGCAGGCTGAGCTGCATGCTGCTGCTATCTAACAACAGAAGCCGGCACCCAGCCAATTCTGTCTGACTCACATTAGTAGTAGGACATGACAGTGTGTAAACCTTCAAGTATATAGTATGATTCTATTGTACTAGCTGCATATAATATAGAACATAGTCTAGAATTGCTGTCCCTCTGTTCAAGCAGCAGTATACAATGTGATGGGGTGACTGAATGTAGAAAGTAATGCAAACTCTTGGCACTCCCACATGCACAACTTTTAAAATGATCAAACTGTGACAGGGTTTTGCATTATTCAACGTTTCAAAAATGTAATCTTTTCATCAGGATGATGAAATATATCATGTTTGCAGGCATGTGTATCTATTCGCACCCACGGTCCATAGGAAATGCATTTTGTAATTGCGGGTGCAAATAGTCTCACCCGGGTAAATGTAATAATTGCCGCGATACGTGTGAATGCATTTCTGCTTTGTGCCATTGTTTTCTCTATTTTTTTTCTCACAAAAAACTCTGCTTTGTATATGTAATAGATATACTACTGCTGGGCGTGGGGTCACAATCTGGTATACTCATGCCTCAGTGCGTTCAACCAGTGACGTGTGGTGGGGTGAGGCAGAACCTTTCCTGTTATATTAACGTTTGTGCCAGAGTTTTGACTGTATAAAGAGGCTAATTCAAGTTGGATCGCAAACCGCGATCCAACCGGAATTTTTACAATCGCCCCGTGGGCGCATGCGCAGCTCCCATCCTGCTCATGGGGGTGGAGTCGGCTGAACGGGGGCGTGGAGTCGGCTGAACGGGGACGTGGAGTTGGCTGAATGGGGCTGGAGTCGGCTGAATGGGGGCGTGTCGTGGGCGTGATCGCGGCGGCTGCGTGACGTTACACACAGCCACCGTGATCAGGGAGACGGCGGCGGGTCCCCTGCGGGTGCAACCAAGCTGCGCCGGCAGGTGGCTTCCAGTATTTCTGCTAACAAGCAGAAATTGCGATCACTCACAATTTCTGCTTGTTGAAGAGGGGGAGATTCTGCGATTAGCAGAATTTGCTATCCTTACTGAATTAGCCCAAAAGTATATGAAAAATACAAAGAATTTGTTAGAAATATCTTCTTTGCATTATTCTAATCATTTTTATAGCTAAAACTCTGTAGTAAAAAGTCTATAGCAGGTGAAGAACCTTATCTTTTCCACCCATCTCTGATTAAAACTCACCACATTTCCAGGAGTTTATACTGCTGCACCAGTGTATAATGCCCACATGTACGCTTTGGCTTATATATTGCATGTAAATTTGGCTCTAATGATAGCCAGTGCCTCCTGAGCCATTTAGCTCACCACACGTCCCTGCGTTCAACCACCTAAGGAGTGCATATATATCAGAGCACAACTGCACACTCAACAGTGATATATCTGCTGTCAGTGAGGCAGAGATGTCCTCCTGTCAGTGAGGCAGGAATGCACTGCTGTCAGTGAGGCGGATATGTCCTGCAGTCAGTGAGGCAGGAATGCGCTGCAGTCAGTGAGGCAGAGATATCCTGCAGTCAGTGAGGCATGAGTGCGCTGCTGTCAGTGAGGCAGAGATGTCCTGCGGTCAGAGAGGCAGGAATGCGCTGCAGTCAGTGAGGCGGAGATGTCCTGCAGTCAGTGAGGCAGGAGTGCGCTGCTGTCAGTGAGGCAGAGTTGTCCTGCGGTCAGTGAGGCAGGAATGCGTTGCAGTCAGTGAGGCAGGAATGCGCTGCTGTCAGTGAGGCGGAGATGTCCTGCTATCAGTGAGGCAGAGATGTCCTGCAGTCAGTGAGGCAGGAGTGCGCTGCGGTCAGTGAGGCAGAGATGTCCTGCTGTCAGTGAGGCAGGAATGCGCTGCTGTCAGTGAGGTGGAGATGTCCTGCTGACAGTGACGCGGAGATGTCCTGCTGTCAGTGAGGCAGGAGTGTGCTGCTGTCAGTGAGGTAGGAATGCCCTGCTGTCAGTGAGGCAGGGATATGTTACTGTCGGTGAGCAGTGTCTCTGAGAGTGATGCTATTGTTTATACTGTAATTGGATTTGTTTACAGATGATGCTGTGACTGTTGGAAGTAGTGCAGGTGTATGGTTATGCTAGAAACTGCGGTCATTCACAGTCATGTGATCTATGATGTCCAATCATGTTAGGGAGTTGTATGATGATGATTATTATTATTATTATTATTATATTATACCCTTTGGCTATTGTGCCTATATATAGATATATACAGATAAATATAGTATATATGACATATATTTTCCGTACAGTATGTTGCAGCATGTTTGGTGGGGGTGTTTATTGGTAATTGCTATTTTCTATTTATTGCACATCTGAATGTTTTTTTTATAATGAGTGAGATCAGCAAATAGAAGAAGAGTGACATATAAATATGCATGACCCTTCGTAGTTAGTTTCTACAGCAAGCATCACTATAGTATAGTATACAGCATTATAGGGGAAAGGGAAAGAGAAAGTTCAGTTTTATTGTCATCAGCCAAAACAAATTGACAGACGAAATTACAGTAGTACATAGCACCAAATAGCAGGCGACACAGTTGAAGCATACAAAACATAAGAATAATACAATCATACATTTAGCATCCGTACTGAAAATGGGATTAAACTAATCCTGAACTGACTGGTCCGTGCTAACAAAGCACGAAACCTCTTTCGGGACGGGAGTTCGACAAAGAATTCACCAAAGGGATGCTCAATTTCTGATAAAATATTCCTTGCTTTACTTAGAACTAGTGATGTGCACCGGAAATTTTTCGGGTTTTGTGTTTTGGTTTTGGATTCGGTTCCGCGGCCGTGTTTTGGATTCAGACGCGTTTTGGCAAAACCTCCCTGAAATTTTTTTGTCGGATTAGGGTTTTTTTTTCAAAAACCCCTCAAAAACAGCTTAAATCGTAGAATTTGGGGGTCATTTTGATCCCATAGTATTATTAACCTCAATAACCATAATTTCCACTCATTTCCAGTCTATTCTGAACACCTCACACCTCACAATATTATTTTTAGTCCTAAAATTTGCACAGAGGTCGCTGGGTGACTAAGCTAAGCGACCCAAGTGGCCGACACAAACACCTGGCCCATCTAGGAGTGGCACTGCAGTGTCAGACAGGATGGCACTTCAAAAAATAGTCCCCAAACAGCACATGATGCAAAGAAAAAAAGAGGTGCACCAAGGTCGCTGGATGGCTAAGCTAAGCGACCCAAGTGGCCGACACAAACACCTGGCCCATCTAGGGGTGGCACTGCAGTGTCAGACAGGATGGCATTCAAAAAATAGTCCCCAAACAGCACATGATGCAAAGAAAAAAAAGAGGTGCACCAGGGTCGCTGGATGGCTAAGCTAAGCGACCCAAGTGGCCGACACAAACACCTGGCCCATCTAGAAGTGACACTGCAGTGTCAGACAGGATGGCACTTCAAAAAATAGTCCCCAAACAGCACATGATGCAAAGAAAAAAAGAGGTGCACCAAGGTCGCTGGATGGCTAAGCTAAGCGACCCAAGTGGCCGACACAAACACCTGGCCCATCTAGAAGTGACACTGCAGTGTCAGACAGGATGGCACTTCAAAAAATAGTCCCCAAACAGCACATGATGCAAAGAAAAAAAGAGGTGCACCAAGGTCGCTGGATGGCTAAGCTAAGTGACCCGAGTGGCCAACACAAACACCTGGCCCATCTAGGAGTGGCACTGCAGTGTTAGACAGGATGGCACTTCAAAAAATAGTCCCCAAACAGCACATGATGCAAAGAAAAAAGAGGTGCACCAAGGTCGCTGGATGGCTAAGCTAAGCGACCCAAGTGGCCGACACAAACACCTGGCCCATCTAGGAGTGGCACTGCAGTGTCAGACAGGATGGCACTTCAAAAAATAGTCCCCAAACAGCACATGATGCAAAGAAAAAAAAGAGGTGCACCAAGGTCGCTGGATGGCTAAGCTAAGCGACCCAAGTGGCCGACACAAACACCTGGCCCATCTAGGAGTGGCACTGCAGTGTCAGACAGGATGACACTTCAAAAAATAGTCCCCAAACAGCACATGATGCAAAGAAAAAAAGAGTTGCACCAAGGTCGCTGGATGGCTAAGCTAAGCGACCCAAGTGGCCGACACAAACACCTGGCCCATCTAGGAGTGGCACTGCAGTGTCAGACAGGATGGCACTTCAAAAAATAGTCCCCAAACAGCACATGATGCAAAGAAAAAAAGAGGTGCACCAAGGTCGCTGGATGGCTAAGCTAAGCGACCCAAGTGGCCAACACAAACACCTGGCCCATCTAGGAGTGGCACTGCAGTGTCAGACAGGATGGCACTTCAAAAAATAGTCCCCAAACAGCACATGATGCAAAGAAAAAAAAGAGGTGCACCAAGGTCGCTGGATGGCTAAGCTAAGCGACCCAAATGGCCGACACAAACACCTGGCCCATCTAGGAGTGGCACTGCAGTGTCAGACAGGATGGCACTTCAAAAAATAGTCCCCAAACAGCACATGATGCAAAGAAAAAAAGAGGTGCATCAAGGTCGCTGGATGGCTAAGCTAAGCGACCCAAGTGGCCGACACAAACACCTGGCCCATCTAGGAGTGACACTGCAGTGTCAGACAAGATGGCACTTCAAAAAATAGTCCCCAAACAGCACATGATGCAAAGAAAAAAAGAGGTGCACCAAGGTCGCTGGATGGCTAAGCTAAGCGACCCAAGTGGCCGACACAAACACCTGGCCCATCTAGGAGTGGCACTGCAGTGTCAGACAGGATGACACTTCAAAAAATAGTCCCCAAACAGCACATGATGCAAAGAAAAAAAGAGGTGCACCAAGGTCGCTGGATGGCTAAGCTAAGCGACCCAAGTGGCCGACACAAACACCTGGCCCATCTAGGAGTGGCACTGCAGTGTCAGTCAGGATGGCACTTCAAAAAATAGTCCCCAAACAGCACATGATGCAGAGATAAATATATATATATATATATATATATATAGACAAACAGTGTGACCCGGCACTCACAGTTCCTTTCAAAGAATTCCTTAGCTCACGGTGCCCTCCCTCAGGTAACGACCCGATAATGCACCAGAACAGACAGGCGGCACTCAGAGCATATGGAAAGTGCAGTGACTTTATTGTCAAGAAGACATCTACGTTTCGGGGACGCAACCCCGTCGTCAGGATACTGCCTGGATACTGGATCACAACTGGCTGTTCTTGGGAAAGTCTTTACCTGTGTGAAACTGTAAGGACAACATATCCGCATCCACTTTTTACGCCTATAGTTGATCCATGAGGTCCTGTTTGGCATGAATTTGCTGATTCCGCTATTCCTTTGAAGGCTAAATATAGGAATTATATGAATTCTGAATACTGAATCCACGAGGCTGGTTTGAAGCCTCAGCAGTACCTATTAGGGATGTTTTGAAGTCACTCTTCGAACAACTCTGATCGACCACCTTGACTGAGTACTTTTAGATTGACGTTAATATCAAAAGACATACCCCTGATGAAGTCTAGTCACTAGACGAAACGCGTTGGGTTTTTTACTT
Source organism: Pseudophryne corroboree (assembly GCF_028390025.1). Lineage (NCBI taxonomy): Eukaryota > Metazoa > Chordata > Amphibia > Anura > Myobatrachidae > Pseudophryne > Pseudophryne corroboree. The sequence continues at coordinate 391,076,106 of NC_086445.1, forward strand.
GATGTGTTCTCTGAATATCCTATGAGGAAGGATTTAAGATATTGCTTAAAATTGTCTACATTCCTCCACAACTTCATGGATGGATCATTATAAGAGAAATTACATCATAATGTCTATGTAACATGATGGATATGTCATTTTGTAAATTTTAATAAACTTTTATGAAGGAACAGTTCATGCTTTTGTTTTAAAATTGGTAATATTTGTGAAACCCATAGGGTTCTGTACATTCTACGGGTTACACTAATCCCTGGGCGCCAATTTCCCCCTTTTTTTCCACATATATATATATATATATTTATACCGATGGTCAGCATAGGTATGGATGGATAGTATACTTGATGACACAGAGGTAGAGCAATGGACTACTGTACCATACTGCTTTATATATACTGGTGGTCAGCAAAATTCTGCACTGTCCTCCTACTTTATACTGCGCACAACTACAATGCAGCACAGGTATGGATGGATAGTATACTTGATGACACAGAGGTAGAGCAATGGACTACTGTACCGTACTGCTATATATATACTGTTGGTCAGCAAAATTCTGCACTGTCCTCCTACTATATACTGCGCACAACTACAATGCAGCATAGGTATGGATGGATAGTATACTTGACGACAGAGAGGTAGAGCAATGGACTACTGTACTGTACTGCTATATATATACTAGCGGTCAGCAAAATTCTGCACTGTCCTCCTACTATATACTGCGCACAACTACAATGCAGCACAGGTATGGATGGATAGTATACTTGACGACAGATAGGTAGAGCAATGGACTACTGTACCATACTGCTATATATATACTGGTGGTCAGTAAAATTCTGCACTGTCCTCCTACTATATACTGCGCACAACTACAATGCAGCACAGGTATGGATGGATAGTATACTTGACGACACAGAGGTAGAGCAATGGACTACTGTACCGTACTGCTATATATATACTGGTGGTCAGTAAAATTCTGCACTGTCCTCCTACTATATACTGCGTACAACTACAATGCAGCACAGGTATGGATGGATAGTATACTTGACGACACAGAGGTAGAGCAATGGACTACTGTACCGTACTGCTATATATATACTGGTGGTCAGCAAAATTCTGCACTTTCCTCCTACTATATACTGCGCACAACTACAAGCAGCACAGGTATGGATGGATAGTATACTTGACGACACAGAGGTAGAGCAATGGACTACTGTACCATACTGCTATCTATATACTGGCGGTCAGCAAAATTCTGCACTGTCCTCCTACTATATACTACAATGCAGCACAGATATGGATCGTTTTTCAGGCAGAGAACGTAGATATTTGCAGCTCACTGAGCACAGATATTTGCAGCACACTGAGCACAGATATTTGCAGCACACTGAACACAGAAACTGAGAACGCAGCCACGTCCTCTCGCTATCATCTCCAATGCACAAGTGAAAATGGCGGCGTCGCGCGGCTCCTTATATAGAATACGAATCTCCCGAGAATCCGACAGCGGGATAATGACGTTCAGGCGCGCTCGGGTTAACCGAGCATGGTGGGAAGATCCGAGGCTGCCTCGGAACCGTGTAAAATGGGTGAAGTTCGGGGGGGGGGGGGGGAGGTTTCGGATCCCGAGGAACCAAACCCGCTCATCTCTACTTAAAACCCTACGCCTATACAATTCATCAAAGATAGGCAGCGGCATGCCAATGGTTTTGCTAGCAGATTTCCTTATTCTCTCTAATGCACACCGATGTTTTAAAGTACAGCCACCATACCATGTCACAATACCGTAACTCAGGATGCTCTCTATCGAGCACCTATAAAATTTAACATGGTCAGCGCACCAACACCTGCAGCCCTTAAGCGTCGCAGGAAAAAGAGCCGTTGTTGTGCCTTTTTTACTATCAGTTGCACGTGCGCTGACCATGTCAAACATGACGCAATCTGGATGCCCAGGAAACGGAATGAAGCAACCATTTCCACTGCTTGATCACCAATAAAAACTGGCGATTTCTGCAACTGACCTTTCCTAAAGTCCACGATCAATTCTTTAGTCTTCCCGCTATTTAAGAATAGATGATTTTCATTACTACAACCAACTAACTTCGCAACTTTCATCCTATTAGCTGACTCATCATCGCCGTTAATTAAGCCTACTACAGCAATGTCATCTGCAAACGTAATCACCTTGACAGATGCATCTGCTGACACACAGTCGTGAGTAAACAATGAATATAAATAAGGGCTAAGGACACAGCCCTGGGGTACACCTGTATTTATCAGCACCTCCCCGGACCTAACACTGCCCATTTTAACCATTTGTGGGTGATTTGTCAAAAATTCTAAAATCCAGTTACAAGTAAGTAACACAGATAATTTGTTCATCAAAGACAGGAATCACTGTGTTGAAGGCCGAACTAAAATCAACAAATAATATCCTAGCATAAGCATTCCTCTCTTCCAAATGAGACAGAATAGAATGCAACAATATAATAATCGCGTCATCAGTACACCGGTTCTGTCTATAAGCGAATTGAAACGTGTCGAACTCAGCAGAAAAAAAAGATTTAATATGGCTCAATACCAGTCTCTCAAAACATTTCATTATGAGAGCCGTTAATGCTATAGGCCGATAATCATTATAGGTCTGATCGGAGTCTGACCAGTGGTAATGTTGGACACGGTGAAGTGATGTTTTTCATCTGAGTTGCACAGCACATACATTCCGTTGGTATTTGTACAGATGTGCAGTACAGATGCAGACGTACGCACAGAGTAGAGTATTAGAAATGAGTTGGGTGTTAGTAGGTTGTTACAATGGATTGGCTAATCAGATGCAGATGTAACGTAGTATGGGTGTGTTGCTTATACTGTAGAGATTCTGAATCGCTCGCAATGGAGGCCATACTCAGACAGATGATCTGCACCTAGCATAGTTTCAATGGTGCGACCGATGAAGACGCACAAAGTATGACTGCAGCATCTGTAGACATTGACAGGGGGCATCTCAGTCCTGCATATTTGGATACACGGATGTACACCAGGGAAGGGCATTGTAGCGGCATTAGCCTAAAGTCACATACACAACTGCAGCAAAAACCACAAGAAGGTCGCAACTGTGTCCAACTCAGAATAAGGCCCTATGAAAAGGGTTTGTGCCCGCACCCCTCGACAGACAGCACTTCTTCAACAGACTCCGCCCCCTTTATTGCTTCTTCTGGGCTGGTTCTTAAACCAAATCTGTCCCTGGGGATCGTTGAGTTTAGGATTTTTAACATGCTGAACTTCCCTGATTTCTAGACTGATCGCCGATCATCAGTGTATGTTGATCCACTGTTTTGATTGCCAATCAGCAGATCGGATCGACGCCGGGTAAACACGGTGGTGATGTATGGCACACATAAATGTAGGGAAACACTGTTCTACCAGCTACAGAAGCATGAGCAGGATGTTGTTATTAAACATTACAATTTACATATTTTATATGTATTTATTCTTTTATCTTCAAGTTGCTTCCCCTATAAGGTGTCTAGCATAAACCCAAATTAAATAGAAAAACAACTTTTTGGGACACAAATATGATCTATTGTTTTGTGGCAATATGGAAGAATGCTACGTGTGAGGAAGGAGTTTACCTAGTGTGATTCAGCAGATCGTTTCAAGCTCTTCCTCATATTGTCACATCACTAGCTATTGTGCAGAGATTTTTCCTCTTTATTCCCTCACCTTCTCATCTCTCATCTCCAGTCTCCTATTTCTCCCATTTCCCCCTATTCTTCCCCAATTCTTCCCAATATCCTCCATTCTTCCCCTAGGCCACCCATATCTCCTTTTTCCTACTATTGCTCCCATCTCCTCATTTTCCTACTCCTAGTGATCTCATCTCTCCCTATTTTTATCCTTGTTCTTCTGCCTTCCATTATTTTTGCCCCTACTCTTCCCATTTTCCCATATACCTCCTGCCTCCCCATGTTCTTGCTCCTATTCTTCCTGTCCCTCCCTATTGCTCCCATATTATCCTATTGCTCCCATATTATCCTATTGCTCCCATCTTCCCCTATTACTCCGTTTTCCCCTATTGCTCTCATCCTCTTCTATTGCTCCTGTTTTCCCCTATTCCTCACATTTTCCCCTATTTCTTACATCTCCCCCTCTCCCATATGTACTATGGTTTTCTACGCTTTTCTTACCTCATTATAGGTTTCCACCTCCTCTCCTCCCTACTTCTCCATTTCTTGCTGCGGCTGCTGGTGGTAGTGCGGCAGGTTATTAGCTGTTATGACTGGCATTGGCATTTTTTTTTTACATCTCTCAGTGTTTCTCTCCTCCTCTCCCAATTCTTATCTGACTCATCACACCCCTCTTTCCTTATCTCTCTCTTTACTCATGTTCCATCATCCATCTCTCCCCCTTTTGCTCCACTGTTCCTCTCCTACTCTTTTCTCTCTTGCTTGCTGCCTTTGCCCTAATACTGTACTATTCAATATAATGGTCTGAAAGTTATATTAGGCAAGTGCCATTATTGATGCCCACATGAGCTCTTGTTATTTCTGTTGTACAGGTAAGACTGTCTCCCCTTCTTATCGTCTTGCTGTAGGGAAATCAGGTGAGATGGAAGGGAGGGAGATGGAGCAGAATGGGTTTTGGACAGTGATATTGTGGCATATTGTCCATACAGAAAGTAGGTGGTGAGAAAGGAAAGTGGGGCAGAGTAGCTTTTGGGCAGAAGGAGGTGAGATGGGAGTGAAGTGGGGTATACTTATACTTGCCTTGATCAGTGAAGTAGTTCCTTCCTCCTCCGAGCGCCATCTTCCCAGTGACAACTTTGTGAAGATGATGCAGCACAGTAAGATGGTCACCAGACAGGAACACATATGGGCTGATTCTGAGTCCAAGGCTTCCATGTCCTGCTTACTAGCTTATGTTGAGGCAAATATGCCATGGCACAATATATATTGATTATCTGTGCATCTGTATGTGGTAGACCATCCCGCAGCATTATTTTTACATCCGCAGGCATCATCATTAGAATATGTACTTGCACCTGCACCATGGTGAGTACAGATGATCCATCTAACACTGGCGTCCCATCTGTGTCCGCACACTGCAAACAAGCATTGAAGTTGGCTTAAACACCCAGAACAGTTCCATGTGATTGCAGACTGGTGTACTCTCCTGAGAGCAAAGGAAAGCATTCACCACACATTCCAAGAGAGTGGGCAAGTTTGATAATTAATACACACTTTGGGGCGATTCAGTAGCCGCGGGTTCTGTTCCCTGTGCTTGCATGATGACAAAGCACATATTTCTTGGGATAGTTTCATGGAATGCGTTCTTGATACTTGCTCAATTCAGTTAGAAAGTACAGTATGTTACCTGTTAATTCTGCAGTGTGCAATAATAAACGATTTTTGCAACTTGTCGGAAATAAGGGAAAAATGATAGTAAGCTAGTGCATTTCAGCAGATACAAGTACCTAGAGACGTGATTCCCAAACTGGGTGCCGTTGCACTTTGGGATGCCTTAGTGCACTTGCAGGGGTGCCCTGGGTTTATGGTCCAGGACCAATTCAAATTATTTATGGTCAATATAATAGACAAAACCAGTGCTTGTGGCTTATAGTATGTGGACAAGCAGATGTTAATCCTGTTCCTCACTACATGACTGAACCTAAGGATAACACAATTTACTTAATTGAATGAATTTCTCAATAAGAAACATTTGGCCTAGTGGTGCCGTGAAAAATATTCTGATTCTCTAGGGCACTGTGTTTTAAACAGTTTGAATAGTTTGAGAACCACTGGTCTAGAATATTTACAATATGTCTCTAATTATTTTTATGTGTACATTCTGTATGCACACCAACACACATGCCCACATAACTTACCCCCTTGAATAACTTTAAATACACAATTCACATTTTGATATTTTTATTTTGTTAATTTCCTGTTAAAATTCAGTTTAGTTTCAAATTGATAACAACTATATAACTACAGCAGTGACCCATGGTGACCTATGTTTACTAGGATCTGTCAGGCTTCATAGCATTTTCTCATCGTAAAATCCATGCATGGAGCAATCAAGTTCAGTAGTTTCCAATGAGCTTGGCTTATTAATTTGGGACTTTGGGAGTTTCTCATTTATTGAAATCAAACAGGATCTTAATTTAATAACACCCACCTTATAATCTTTCCGATGAATTTGCCACAAGTTACAAGCATTTATAGCTAGATAGGGAACCATGTTTGTTTTGCTTGTGTAAAGTTTGAAGTAAGGTGTAGAGCAAAGGTTCTCAAACTTCGTCCTCAGGACCCCCAACAGTTCATGTTTTTTAGGTCTCATCTCTGAATCACAAGTGAAATAATTGATTCACCTGTGGTTCTTCTAAAATATGTCAGTGAGTAATGAATACCGCTGTGCACCTGCTAGGTGACCTGTAAACATGACCTGCTCAGGGTTCGGAGGACCAAGTTTAAGAACCACTGGTGTAGAGGATCATATGTGAATATTCACGGTAAAGAGCACACAATTATTATTTTTTGTTGTTGTAGAACATACATGCCTCTATTATGTACATAATCAAGTAAGTTAAATACAAGACCAAGGGCCTAATGCATATATGATTGCAGCAGCAAATTTGTTAGCTAATAGGCAAAACCATGTGCACTGCAGGGGGCGGGGGGAGGGGGGGATATAACATGTGTAGAGAGAGTTAGATTACTAAGTTTGAAATAGTAAGAATGGAATACAGCAGAAATCTCGGAGTTCAATTTACATTCCCACCCTGAATCATCCACAACAGACTGTATATACATGGAGTCTCGTTAGGCTCACGGTGCCCTGACTAAAATCGAATGGAAAGCCTTTCCAGAAGACAGGAGGCTGTTATAGCGGTAGAGGGGGACCAATTCTATTTTAATATCCATGTTATTGTAATGATATGTTCAGCCAGTGCATACTGGTGTGATGTCCAGGTGTCAGCATACTTCTGATGTGTAGTGTATATCTTATAAATATGTTTATTAGTATAATGTATCATTCTGTTTTGCCACTCACTTTTACTGGGTGGTAGTCATGTGACCGCCGGTCGGCTGACCGACAGTCACATGACCTCCTCCGTGAGCCCGACGGCTCACTATCCCGATGGTTGGCATGCCGACCAACAGGGACTATTTCCACTCGTGGGTGTCCACGACACCCATAGAGTGGGAATAGAACGGTCGCCACCGAGCCCGCAGCGTGACGAGCGCAGCGAGCCCGCAAGGGGCTTGCTGCACTTGCCGCTCCCCGCCGGGATCCCGGCGTCGGTAAGGTGACCGGCGGTCAGGAGACCACCGGTCACCCGTACTACACCCCTTTTACTCATACAATCTGATCATTTATTGGTTCTATGCCAAATCTGTTACTCTTTATAAAAAAGATTTACAGAGATTTCTAATAGCATTTATCTATTTCTTACTGTGCTGATATCTTGCTGTCATGGTTACTGCAATTTCACAAAAAAGGCTGGAGGCAAAAACATGCATGTAGATACTGTAGCATCTCATTAGAAATGGAGATTACGATAACAGCATGTAGATTTAAATAATGCAGCACTAACACAAGGTCTAGATTTACTGATGATAACCAGACTATAATTCTAACACTACAGTAAGTTCATAAAAGTATCATTTGCATTGTGTGCTTGACTTGATGTTGCCATTTATCCTGTCATTGTGGTTATTTTTTTATGTTCTGTAACATTAGATGGACATGATTATTTATGCAAAATAATATTTTTCAATAAAGACCGTTACAAGTTTAAAAGTAATAATACATTATACAAATCAGTCTTATCAAATGTTGTAAGTTCTCGCAGTGGCAGAAATGTTACCATATTGTGTAATATTTACAGTTCACAGTGAGTAACAGACACATCTTGTGTTTCAATTCTCTGCATGGACGCATGCACATACATTATGCTGGCCTATTTCTGGGTCATCAACAGATGGAGCCAGTTTACTTGAAATGATACAGAATGATATTGTGGAGAGACTGGGTCATATAATGATTTAGTGTTGTCTATGCTTACTCACAAACATTGTCTTTTTGGATATGAGTATGCATCTAAAGTTAATGGATTTTATTTTTTAAATATGTATTTTCCTATCCCATGACAATTTTTAAAATAATTTCATTATTAGGTACAATAGGTACATTAGAGTTAAATTATTACAAATATGGGGGTAATTCCAAGTTGATCGCAGCAGGACATTTTTTAGCAGTTGGGCAAAACCATGTGCACTGCAGGGGAGGCAGATATAACATGTGCAGAGAGAGTTTGATTTGGGTGTGGTGTGTTCAATCTGCAATCTAAATTGCAGTGTAAAAATAAAGCAGCCAGTATTTACCCTGCACAAAAACAAAATAACCCACCCAAATCTAACTCTCTCTGCAAATGTTATATCTGCCTCCCCTGCAGTGCACATGGTTTTGCCCATCTGCTAAAAAAATGTCCTGCTGCGATCAACTTGGAATTACCCCCTATATCCCAACTTTTTGCCAGGGGTAAAATGCAAAACTAAACAATTCCCCCAAAAACATGAGGAATAGTGTCAACATCAAGAACGCTAAATACTTGATGTAATCTTATATAATAGAATAAATGAGCTTCTAACATAAAGAAAGAGTGATTTCCGCTAGTGTTTCACAGCATTTGTTGACTGTACATCAGAACACACACAACTTTCTGTGAGCTAGACATAGCCAAATCATCCATTAATCAACCTAGTCTCCAGTCTAAGGCCTGGTTGTGCTAATGGCCCCTGATTACCTTAACCTAATTTTACAATTTGCTTTTGATATTGTTTTTATATCAAACAGATCAGTGAAGGGGGCCAAAACTAGTATATGGCCTCGGGCCTCCTTGGGTCTTAATCCGGAGATGTGGCTAGATGTGACTTAAAAATAGAATATATTGGAAGAGCAATATTTTAAATGAATAGATTTAAAAAAATAGGTTAAATTTAGTGGCACACATATTTTGACTAGATGACATCATAATTAACAGTTGAGGTTTGTCTTGGTATATCCTGTAAGCGTCCATTTTGCAGAGGGAAGTTCTTATCGAAACATTTCCAACAGTGTTTACCTGATACACTGTGGTGTCTATTTGTAATAAAGAAATGTAGTGCAAACTAATTTGCTATATAGCACAGTATCATGACTAGAGCACACCAATGACCCAATACATCAGCAAACCACTCCGCTGATCCGTCTTGAAATCTGGGAAATTAAAATTTTTAAAAATGCCTGATTTGCCAGTACCAAAAGTTTTCTGTCTGGATTGGAGAATCAAGATTAATATCAAGATTAATATTCCCCCGATTTCCCGACCTAGCCGTCGTGGGATCAAAACATTGCCCCAATACATCTGTAATGTATATGGGTCTGATATGCATAACATCTACCATTTATCATTTGCTTAAATAGTTTGGAATTAACATAATTCTTGAGTAGTTTTGTACACATTGACCCGCAAAAAATTAGGTGAAAGCACTTCTCTGCAGTAGTATTTCAGTAGGGTTTCAGAGAGAGTGGTGGGAATGGACACTGGTCATCTGCTATTCTCCTAGGTCAGGGGTGGGAAGTAACAGTATACTGTAGTTTTGGATAGAGATGTTCTTAAAGTCATGAGATTTCAAATTAATTCAAGTACTAAACGTTTTAGGCTCCAAAAACATTGGCAATTTATGGTAAATAAATTGTATGTCTACAAATAAATGTTAACTTTTTTTGTGATAGTTGACGTCCGTTAAATTGCTGGTTCCAAATGTTTTTATATAATTACATGTGAAAAACGACAAAAGTTGGATGCTACTTCATGCACCAGTGATCAGACAGCTGTTTAGTCTCTCACTCATAAACCATTGTAATCTAATTCATATAATTTAATTCATGGAAATTTAGAATGTCCTTGCGCATTCACAGCATTGCATTTTGATCCAACAGATAAGTTTGTGTTTAAGGGTATAACTATATATGTCTTTACTGCATCCAAACTGCTTTTTATTATATTGTATTTATCACACAGTGAGCAGAATTGGAGGAATTCATCCCCCTGGGAAACAGAATTTGTAAGCACATAGAAAATAGATGGTGGACAATACACAGAATAAAGTGCAACATCCACATTTTCATCTCTGTTAAAGCTCTGAGAATTCTGTACTGCATATCATGGCTAACAGTTTGTAAGAATAGTATAATACTTCGATTTTGTTAGTTATCAAAAATAAATTCAGTACCGCTTTTGAATTTTCCTGACATATTTGGATGAATTATATATTTATACAAGCTGATTAAGAAATTATATTTTAGTTGTTTATTTACAGATTGGCATAAATATTTCTTGGGGTGGATTATTTTAGGTGTTAAACTGATTTCTTTAATTTTAATTAATATGTTTATAAATGAAATTAGTGCAATTTGTTACATTGCCAATTGCAGTTCTACAGGGGATTGATTCCATTGAATTTCCCTTCCATTTCTCCTAACATCAGCTATATACCTTTTCTGGTTTAGATGCCAGCAACCATTCCATTCATTATTGCTTTGTGACATCATCTGGGACAACAAATTGCAGCAAGGAATGGGGGATTGCCAAAAACTGCACCTCGTAGGGACAGTTTAGTTGGCTGAAGGTTTTACCAATTAAATATTGATGGTAATGACCATAAATAGCTGTGATCCTATGTATTTGCTCTAGCCATTTGCTGTGACTCTCCCATGTTTGAGCTTTATGTTTTAGATACCACGTGTTTCAAGTGTCCATGAAGAGCTTTAGGGTCATGGGGTGCAATATCTGGGAACAAGTATGATTTTGGTAATTTAAGCCTGTAGATTTTAAGCAGTTATAATTTAACAGACAAAAGCCACTTGTTTCTGCTTTAAATCTACTGTATGTGCTTAAATGCCTAAAACCAGAGCCGGCCATAGGCATAGGCAAACTAGGCAATTGCCTAGGGCATTTGATATGCCTAGGGGCATCAGCAGCTTCTGCTGATTAAAATGATATGCGGCATGCCTATATTCTGTATGTAGCATTTCATATGCAGATACAGCTACAGTCTCACACAGTATATAGGCATGATGCATATCATTTTAATTGGCAGAAGCTGCTTGTGCATCCTAGCCACATAGCAATGCAAATAAGACACATTTTCATTTTAAAAAAAGTTGCCCGACGTTAGCATTGAGGCAAGATTTATGAGGACACATCTGTATCCAAGCAGAGGCAGAGGTCACAGTATTAGTGGCAGTGTGAGTGCTGTGTGTATGTGAGTGGGTTGGTTGTGCAGTAGTGTTCGGATTATGTGTAAGGAGCATTATGTGTGTAAAAATGCACTAATAATGTGCAGCAAATGTGTAGGGGGCACTATGTGTGTCATTATGTGTATAAGGGCATTAATAATGTGCGACATATGTGTAAGGGACATTATTTGTAAAAGGGCATTAATAAAGGTTGTCATAATGTGTAAGGCAAATTATGTTTATAAGGACATTAATGTGTCTCATATGTGTAAGGGGCATTACTGTGTGGATTTATGTGTCTAAATGCATTACTAATGTGTGGCATTATGTGTATAAGGTGCTCTACTATGTGGCATTGCGTATAGAAAGGGCACTACTGTGTCGTTTAATGTGAATAAAGAGCAATAGGGTGTGGTGTAATGTGAATAAGGAGCAATTCAGTGTGATGTAATGTGAATAAGGGGCTCTACTGTGAGGAGTAACGTTTATAAGGTAAAGTGATACTACTGTGGGATGTAATATGAATTATGGACACTATCGCATGATCAAATGTGAATAAAGTTGCAGTATTGTGTGGGGTAATTGGAATTGGGGTTACTATTGTGGCCATGCCCCTTGCCAGCAAAAAAAACCCTTTTTGGACTGTGCACCAAATGTGCGAACTGTTCCTTTTTAAAATACAGGGGGTACAAACACCAAATAAGGACTGCTATGGGTGAGGGGTGATGGTGCTGGGAAAGAGGTGCAAGGTCAGAGGCCAGCTGTGATGCTAGGGGGCACCAGCCAAAATCTTGCCTAGGGCATCATATTGGTTAGGGCCGGCTCTGCCTAAAACATGCTAGTTCCAGGAAAATTGTACCCTAATACATACAGTATAACCTCACGGGAGAGATGTATCAACCCTTCTAAAGAGGACAGGTGGAGAAGTTGCCTAGAGCACCAATTGGCTTTTTACTGTAAGTTTATAGAATGTACTTGATAAATGATAACTAAAAGGAGGTGAAAGAAATATCATGTTCCTTGAAGATAAACAATTTAAGTTTAACATCTATTATGCTGCTTTCACGTCACAATGCTGGGTCGCACCCGGGAATTGGAAACGGGTCCTTTCCGGGTGCGACCCAGCACTGGACCCTTTCACATTGGCTTCCCGACCCGGCAATATGCTGGGTCAGGTTACCATCGCAGGTGGGGTGCGGAGCCGGCATCGGGGGCATAGGTGACACTGGGAGATGAGATCATCTCCACGCCGCCTCTGCTTATACTGTGAACGGGTCCCGGATAGTATCGACCCAGCAACCCGTTCACACTGCACCTGACCTGGTGGTAACCCAGGAATAACCCTTCTTTATTCCTGGGTTGAAATACCGGGTCAGGCGACGAGGAATTTGGGACTGACCCCTTTCACACTGCATAGTGAACCTCGTCGACCCGGCAATACTCTGGGTTGATACCGGGTTATTTTTGCAGTGTGAAAGGGGTATTAGTGAATCTATATCTTTGTAGACTAGATGTTACTCCTCAGTTCCATGAGATGACCACATATTGTACTTGATACAATGTTTACTTATATTTACTGAGCATGATCAGTGATTTTTCAAGGTCACATAGCAACCAGAGGATCGGTCCCTGCGGCACAGATGGGATAAAAGAAAGCAAGGTTCCTAGTCAAATTGTGGTGGTAGGGGATGTACGCCATACAGTCTGTTGTCTCCCGGGGGGCTCAGGTATGACACAGTGCGGACTGGGAAGAAAGATTGTTGCGAGGGGCTGGGAATGACCCGGAGGTCTTGGTGCACGTTGGCACCAACGACAAAGTTAGTGGTAGGTGAAATGTCCTTAAGAAAGACTATAGGGACTTAGGCCAGAAACTTAAGGCAAGGACATCTAAGGTAATATTCTCCGAAATGTTACCTGTGCCATGCACTAGCCCAGGGAGGCAGAGGGAGATTAGGAAGGTTAATGTGTGGCTTAGAGACTGGTGTAGGAAAGAAGGGTTTGTATTCCTGGAACACTGGGCTGACTTCTTAGCCATATTTTTTGTCACGATGGATTGCACCTGAATGAGGAGGGGGCAGTAGTGCTGGGGGCAGGATGGTTACAAGGTTGTAGGAGCTTTTAAACTAGTTGTCCTGGGGGAGGGATTAGAAAGATGCTATAGGATCATTAGTGAGTGCAGCAAGAGGGGAGGTATTAAGTATAATGGGGTGGAGAAACATGGAGAGGAAGAACAGCAAGAATTAGAAAATCAGGGAATGCTAAGTTAAGAAGGGAAAGGATAAAAATGAATAGACAAATAAATGTTGGTATTACTAACCTAAAGTGTATACGTGCAAATGCAAGAAATGGGGGTATTAGAAATGCTTGTAATGAAGGAACAATATGATATTATAGTTATCACGGAAACATGGTGGGATGATTCTCACAAATGGGCAGCTAACTTGGAGGGTTATACTCTTCAGGAGAGACAAGGCTATTAAAAGAGGGGGTGGTGTATGTCTTTATGTTAAACCATTTCTAAAACCATACTTAAAGGAGGTTATTTACGAGGGAACTGGATATATTGTGGAGACATTTTGGGTTGAAATTTCTATGGAAAAGAAATGTACAAAAAAGCTTTTAATAGGGACATGTTATAAACCGCTTGATATTAGTGTGACTGATGAAGCACAACTCTTGATGAAAATCGAGAAAGCTACAGAACTGGGGGAGGTCCTAATCATTGCGGACTTTAATTATCTGGACATACAACGGGCCAGTGGATCATGTGATATAGACAGGGGTAAAAAAGTTCTTAAATAACTACTTGTTTAGTCGAAAAACTAACCAGAGTAGGGAATCTATTGGACCTAGTACTAACTAACAACGTGGAGATAATAGTGAATATCACAGTAGGAGAGACCTTGGGTAACAGTGATCATAATTTGATCACATTCGACATTAGCTTTCAAAAGCAGCACTCTAAGGGTACAACTAAGACTCTTAACTTTAAAAAAGCTAATTTTAACATGCTGAAACGGACTAAAGGAAATAGATTGGGAAACTTTGTTTCAGGGAAAGAACACTGCTGAAATGTTGGATGTTTTTAAAATGATGCTAGACAAATATACCCATAAGTTCATCCCCATGGGCAGTAAAAATAAGAGTATTAAATTCAAACCAATGTGGTTAAACAAAAAGGTAAAGGAAGAAATGGATAAAAAGAGGCGAGCATTCAAAGCTTTCAAATCAGATGGAAAGGCGGAGTCATTCCAGTACTACAAGGAATGTAACCAAAAAATGCAAAAAGGAATTCAGAGCCGCTAAAATAGAAAAACGAAAAGCAAATTGCTAAGGAGAGTAAAACTAACCATAAAAATGTCTTTAAGTACATAAATGGTACAAGGCTAAAAAAAAGAATATACAGATGGAGCCATGCTAGTCATGGCTCCGTCTGTGACTAGGGCGGGCGCACCTATTGCCAAGAGTGTCCCCGTCCGGGCACGCATGCCCGTGACAGGGACGCGCCCCAGTCACTTGAATGGAAAGCATCTCCGTCTGCGCACCCGGACAGAGAGTTAGAATGGGAGTGTCTCTGTACACTCCTGGCATGACTAGGTGGACAGATTGCCTAGTAACGCCAGAAGTGCATGTTTGCAATGGAGCTGCCTCAGATGAGAGTGGCTCCATCTGTAAGACCATTAAAAAGCGTACTGGGATTCTTGATAAATGACGACAAAGAATAAGCTGAAATATTGAACACATTTTTTTCATCAGTGTATACTAGAGAGGACCAGATGGTGGGATTAGTGAGTAAAAATAATAATGATAAAAGCCCATTGCTTAATACTTACCTGTCTGAGGAAAGTAGTCCATGAGCGATTCAAAAAAATTAAGACTGATAAATCTCCTGGTCCAGATGGACTTCATCCTAGGGTTCTGATGGAGCTAAGCTGAAATAGCAAGGCCACTGTATCTGATTTTTACTGATTCACTTACATCATGCATGGTACTTTAGGACTGGCATATAGCAGAGGTATTCCCAATATTTAAAAAGGGTATTAAACTTCATCCTGGTAACTATAGACTGGTTAGTCTGACATCAATAGCAGGGAAACTATTGGAAAGTATACTAAGGGACAGCTTACATGATTACTTGGAGAACTCCCATGCTGTTAATAAGAACCAGCATGGCTTTGTGAAAAATAGGTAATTCCAAACTAATTTGATTAGCTTCTATGAGACAGTAAGCAACAACCTAGACCAGGGTAACACAATAGATATGGTCTATCTAGATTTTTCAAAAGCTTTCGACACAGTACATCACAGGAGGCTGATTTTCAAATTAATGGAGCTCATAATAGGAAACACTATTTGTACATTGGGTGAGTAATTGGTGTGATAACAGGGAACAGTGAGTGGTGGTTAATGGGATGCTTTCCACCTGGGCTAAAGTAATCAGTGGAATACCGCAGGTTTCTGTGCTGGGGCCACTATTGTTTAACATATTTATAAATGATCTAGGAGAAGGACTAGAAAGCACAGTGTCAATTTTTGCAGACAACACTAAAATATGTAGGGTAATTAAGTCAGATGTGGATGTGGAGTCTCTTCAGAGCGATTTATTTAAACTGGAAGTTTGGGCAACAAAATGGTGTATGAGGTTTAATGTGGAAAAATGTAAAGTTATGCACTTTGGGACTAAGAATAAACATGCAACCTGTCAATTAAATTGGGAAAATATAGGGGAAACTTTATTAGAAAAGGATTTGGTTGGTGTTCATTGATAGTAGATTTAGCAGCAACACACAATGTCAAAGTGCAGCAACAAAGGTAAATAAGGTGTTAGCATGCATTAAAAGGGGAATTGAGACAATGGATGAGAGCATAATCCTGCCTATATACAAATAGTTGGTGCGGCCACATCTTGAGTATTGTGTACAGTTCTGGGCACCACACTATAAAAAAGACATTAGAACTTGAAAAGGTTCAGAGTCGAGCTATCAAATTGATTAAGGGGTTGGAGACACTGGACCACGAGGAGAGGCTTTCTAGGTTAGATATGTTTACACTAGAAATGAGATGACTAAAGGGCCCTACACACTTGCCGATGTGTGTGGCCGTTATGAACAATCTCGTTCAGTAATCAATGAGAAATTGTTCATATCTTTCAGTGAGTAGGCACCAGCGATCAACCATGTGTGGCCCCGCGGTCGTTCATCGTTGTTGCCGGCTCGTTTATGTACCAATTTTAAAGAAAGAGAAGTCAATCAACTTGAATAGCAGCACTCTTCCCTTTCAAAAAAAGTTTCTATTCTTCTTTAATGAAAGAAACCAAATTTTTTATACTTTATTATTAAAATTGAGGTTACGATACCCATATGTGATGTACATGTATTTATTATTACCACATATGATGTATTACGTCCTTTTAGAGAGGGACATACCTGCTCGTTTATACCTGCAAGCCATTATGGACAATATCGTCCATATTAGCATGCAGGGCTATGGGGCTGAGTGAAGAAGAAGAAACTTCACTCCCACCATCGCCCCCCCACCGCCGATTTGTCCGTCGGCCATATCGTCCATCGGCACCTTGGCAGCCAATTGTCAAATGTGTAGGGGACATTAGATGAGATATGATCCATATTTACAAATATATAAAGGGGCAATATGTGGAGCTATCAGGTGATTTGTTTATTAAAAGACCTCTCCACAAAACGCGTGGACACCCGCTAAAGCTTGAGGAGAAGAAATTTCGTACTCAGCGCAGGAAGGGATTCTTCACTGTAAGGGCAATATGAATATGGAATACACTGCCAGAGAAGGTTGTAATGGCGGACTCAGTCAATACATTTAAAAATGGGTTAGATAAATTTCTAACTGAACAAAATGTACGAGGATATAGCCTTTAACCAGAATAGAATAGGGAATACAATATAATTCAGGTTGAACTCTATGGACTACTGGTCTTTTTTCATCCTCACCAACTATGTTACTATGTTACATAAAAGAGTGTCATGGCTTTAATTAAAGTACATTTGCTTTCAAAACATTTGTTAAAAAGGATGCCCATTTTTATTTTAATATATAAATTCCTTATAAAGTTATTACTATTTATTTATTTATTTTGGACCACTACCATCATGAAGTGATATTATGTCCATGTTACTTTTGTTTGTTTATATGGCTCCATGAGATTCTGTAGCATCATACAGTGAGGTAATACAACAAGGACATGATATACCAACATACTGTACGAAATATATTTATTTTTGGCTGTCAAATGTATTTTATGTTAAGTTTATACCCAATATTGTGTGTTTGAAATGCTGAGAGACATACTATTTTTTGTCATATTCCTCTAAAGCTTCCTGAACCCATTTATGATCCTGACTTTGTTTTTGATATTAAGAAATGTAATAAATAGAGAAATAGTTAATCATATATCCATGAAAAACTAAAATACAGTATGTACTTAAATAACCATGGAGAAGATAAATCACAACATTTAAGGACACGCGGAGATATTGCTCATAGCTACCACTCAGATTCTAGCTGTCATTTATCTAAAACATTCTATAAAGTGATAGCTGGAGTCTGGTTGGTTGCTATAGGAAACACCTCCACTTGTCCTCTTTAGAAGGTTTGAAACATCTCCCTCCAAGTTATATGCCAAATTGTAGTGCTTATGAAGAATCTAGTGAATCAAAAACTTGCTATCTCAAAACGGGTCCTTGCTTACAGACGTTAATATCCACATATTGTCTGATGAAATCTAAATGTTCATTGTATTATTAGAGTATACAATAAAATATAATAAGAAAAACACCTATATGGATTAACATAATGACATGCATTTTGTGAAAAAAGATCTTTTGTTAGGTTTGCTGTGGGATTTAAAGCGGAAATATTGTTCAAAGATTGGAAAATATATATTTTAATTTTAGGTTGTTATATATATTTTATTTCAATCCAAAATGGTCAATTTTATCACTTCGTTACAAAAATAATTAAAAATCTGCAATTTTAACAAATCATCATAATTACAATTTCCCCATGGTTTCAGACATCAGAGATTCACGTATAGAATGTTGTACAATATATAAATAAGATAGTGTAAAACCACAAGCATAAGAGCTTGTATAATCTCTAAAGACCAAGTTAAGAGAGTAGACATGCATCATACCCAGCACAACAATAATTGGTCTTTTATCACAAAAAAGCCCTCGTTTATTTTTTGCAACTTCAGCATTTTTTTCAAACAAAGCCATTTATATATATAAGGATTGCAATATTGTTGTAGAATATAACTGATTATTGCAGTGCTATTAAATAATGCTATTTCTGGCAAAATGTCCCAACTGCCAGTTGCTTCTGTTGAAAAATAGCTTTTCTTGTACAATACCATAAATATTTCTTGCCTATATTGTTGCAACAACAAAGAAGCTGTTTCAGCCGATTTTATCAGCCATAAAATGATTACCAGCACTTGGGTGAACTATAGCTGACACATTGCTTGCTCTATCAGTTTATAAGCTTTATTGTAGTTATGTTTGGTTATTTTTACTTTCAAGATATATATAGGCAAACTGACATAAATAAAAATCATTCAAGTGGCCTAAAAAAATTGCGTATATTGCAAATACATAATAAATGAAGAAACATACATTTTCATTATCTTCTACACAAGAACTCTTCTAGTCGTCTCTACTTCTTCCAGTTATGTACTCATAAACTGTTGTTCCAATATTTCTAATAAATGACTACATAACAAGGGAAAGGTATATATTTATTTATTTATTTATGTATAGATTAAAAATGTATTTGCTGTATTTCTGAAATAATGCACTCCTAAATAATGTGTACTATAAGTAAATTCTAATGCCATTGCTTAAAATCAGTGAGTTCTGCTACTATCATCACTACGTTATTCATTAATAAAAAATTGTGTATTATAAAAATAAACTGTCTGTTATTTTAAATGAATAAAGATATTAGCCGCCTAGTAGCCATCTTGGATTTTTGTGACTAATCTAAAAGCACTGGACATACAGCTTCAAATTGTTTAATGGTCAATGTACTCCATGTGGCTTTCTATTATCCATATAACATCCAGTAGGAATCCCAAAGTATTTGCAGGGTATAGCTGTCTAAGTCGACCTGAATGAATACAGATATTAGCCGCCTAGTAGCCATCTTGGATTTTTGTGACTAATCTAAAAGCACTGGACATACAGCTTCAAATTGTTTAATGGTCAATGTACTCCATGCGTTTTTCTATAATCCATATAACATCCAGTAGGAATCCCAAAGTATTTGCAGGGTATAGCTGTCTAAGTCGACCTGAAAAAGGTCAACAGTGTCTAGGTCGAGCCCAGAAGGTCGACAGGCACAAGGTTGACACATGAAAAAGGTCGACCGTTCCAAAAGGTTGATACGAAAAAGGTCGCCAAAGGAAAAGGTCGGCATCAGATTTTTACAAAAAATTTTGTGTCATTCACTCCATAAAGTGGTGGTGTTGTTTACTCCTCCCATGGCCCGCTTCATTCCGGCACAGGTTACTATTCCCAATCATAGTCCATGTGGATCGTAAAGTATGGAAAAAAAATAAAAAAATTGTAAAAAAAATCATGTTGACATTTTCTTTTATCGACCATCCACATCTCAACCTTTTGACCATGTCAACTTAATGCTTGTTGACCATTAGTTGTCGACCTATTGACTGCCGACCTTATCCATGTCGTCCTAGCATCCGGATACTGTATTTGCAGTATTTGAATGTTTAATGGCTGCTGCATAAATTGGAGATACAAATGTGGTTTTGTGTGAGTCCAAAGCGCTCTGTACCCTTTGGGCTGCCTGAGGTCAGGAAACAGGAAGTTTCCTGTGATACCTATTTGCAATTGTATGAGAGTATGGATGTTTCTCAACCCACTGGGCGCCGGGTAAATTGAGTACTTATTTCAGATAATTAAAAAGTAAATTTTATAAAGTAATTAATATGAAATACAGCATAAAACAGCATAAAACATAGAATAAACAGTAGGGTGGTATGACAAAACACCCAATCAAGCAATGGTAAGTATGGGTAATGACATGATAGAATCAGTCTGGATAGTAGCGTACCCGGTACTTTGAGATGGAGCCACTGAGGTGTTCAAAACGGGGTGTGTCCTAGGTGACACCCCATAGGGCTCCAAAGTTTTTCACCAGCAGGCTAAAAGTCCTTTTGGATGGTAGAGAGTAACTCCTCCCAATGATAAATGCATCCGACGCATTTTGAGCTCATAGGCTCTTTATTAAGGCTGTTTTATGCTGTATTTCATATTATTTACTTTATAAAATTTACTTTTTAATTATCTGTTGCATAAATTGATTAGTGCAAGTTTGCTTAACATGCTGTCCTCCAGCTGTTGTGGAACTACATATCACAGCATGCCCTGTCATGGTTTTGCTATTAGGCAATGCTAAAACTGTGGTTGGGCTGGATTGTATAATTCAACTGGAGGGCAGCATGATTAGCAGCTCTGGATTAGCATGTGATATGGTCTGATCCATTGTCTGAGGGTAAAAAAAAGGAAGTATATTATACAGGTTGAAAAAAGTACTGTACACATCAGTAAATTTCAACCTTTCATATTTTCTTTTACTGTGATCTACAGTAAAAGCAAAACAAAACGCTCAATACCACAGTTGGAAATATACACATCGGAGGAGCAGAGATTTATGGCCTAATTCAGACCTGATCACAGCAGCAAACTGTTTCTCTAATGGACAAAACCATGTGCACTGCAGGTGGGGCAGATATAACATGTGCAGAGAGAGTTAGATTTGGGTGGGGTGTGCTCAAACTGAAATCTAAATTGCAGTGTAAAAATAAAGCGCCCAAGATTTACCCTGCACATGCTATATCTGCGCCACCTGCAGTGCACATGGCTTTTCCTATTAGAGAAAGATTTTGCTGCTGCGATCAGGTCTTAATTAGGCCCATAGTATGTGACAATGGGACTAATTAGCAAGCACAAAATGGCCAAAGTCTATAAAATAATTCTTGGAGTAGTTGCGCCTCCTCTTGTACAAGTGCACCTAGCTTTTCATCAAGGTGTGAGATAGACAAAACAGGCAATGGGCCATAGGAGGAGTTGGGGAAAAGAAGGACGTCCTTTGACAATTATGGAATAGGCACACGGTGCCACTAGTTTTATAGGCATTTCAAAAGGGTGGTTATTAAAATGAAATAAAGGGCTTGCTCTGCATAGGGTTAGGCATCTTGTTCCACTATACAGACACACTTGATTATTGCACCAGCTCAGTGCTGGTGGAGAATGGGTGTCATTGTATCTTTATACATAAGTGATAAGCATTGCACGCCTTAGAGTTTCACTGCCACTGATAAGCACATTTCTAGGTGCACATTGCCCAATGTAAAAAAAGCCTCAAACACGTATACATGTACAGTATATGTTATGTATAATAAAAATAGTCCTGATGTCCTCTTCATTTCATTATTAATTTAAACAGCAAATTAGTTTATATCAAGCAGTGTTTTAGATTTACCTTTATTTTTTATTTTTTTTAGATAAATCACTCTGGCAAGCTATATGGTGGTCATTCCGAGTTGATCGCTCGTTAATTTTTTTTTGCAACGGAGCGATTAGTCGCTAATGCGCATGTGCAATGTCCGCAGTGTGACTGCGCCAAGTAAATTTGCTATTAAGTTAGGTATTTTACTCCTGGCATTACGAGGTTTTTTCTTCGTTCTGGTGATCGTAGTGTGATTGACAGGAAGTGGGTGTTTCTGGGCGGAAACTGGCCGTTTTATGGGTGTGTGTGAAAAAACGCTGCCGTTTTTGGGAAAAACGCTGGAGTGGCTGGAGAAATGGGGGAGTGTCTGGGCGAACGCTGGGTGTGTTTGTGACGTCAAACCAGGAACGAAACCGACTGAACTGATCGCAGTGCAGAGTAAGTCTCGAGCTACTCAGAAACTGCTAAGAACTGTCTATTCGCAAATCTGCTAATCTTTCGTTCGCAAATCTACTATGCTAAGATTCACTCCCAGTAGGCGGCGGCTTAGCGTGGGCAAAGCTGCTAAAAGCAGCTTGCGAGCGAACAACTCGGAATGAGGGCATTGTTGGTACTTACAATTTCCCCTTGTGTTTTTTTTCCTTCTTCAGACTACTGTTAATGTTTTATGATTCCGGACTACTGCAGCAACCAGTCAAATGCACATGATGTAGTCAACAGCTTGTCTTTATACTACTGACCTCTGTCTATGCTATTTATTTTTCTTTACCTACCATAAATTTTGCCAGTACTAAAGAGTAGGCCAAGGTGTTAAAAATAAGAATTTACTTACCGATAATTCTATTTCTCGTAGTCCGTAGTGGATGCTGGGGACTCCGTAAGGACCATGGGGAATAGCGGCTCCGCAGGAGACTGGGCACAAAAGTAAAGCTTTAGAACTACCTGGTGTGCACTGGCTCCTCCCCCCATGACCCTCCTCCAAGCCTCAGTTAGGATACTGTGCCCGGACGAGCGTACACAATAAGGAAGGATTTTGAATCCCGGGTAAGACTCATACCAGCCACACCAATCACACCGTACAACTCGTGATCTAAACCCAGTTAACAGCATGATAACAGAGGAGCCTCTAGAAAAGATGGCTCACTACAGCAATAACCCGATTTTTTGGTAACAATAACTATGTACCAGTATTGCAGACAATCCGCACTTGGGATGGGCGCCCAGCATCCACTACGGACTACGAGAAATAGAATTATCGGTAAGTAAATTCTTATTTTCTCTAACGTCCTAAGTGGATGCTGGGGACTCCGTAAGGACCATGGGGATTATACCAAAGCTCCCAAATGGGCGGGAGAGTGCGGATGACTCTGCAGCACCAAATGAGAGAACTCCAGGTCCTCCTCAGCCAGGGTATCAATTTTGTAGAATTTTACAAACGTATTTGCTCCTGACCAAGTAGCTGCTCGGCAAAGTTGTAAAGCCGAGACCCCTCGGGCAGCCGCCCAAGATGAGCCCATCTTCCTTGTGGAGTGGGCATTTACAGATTTTTGGCTGTGGCAGGCCTGCCACAGAATGTGCAAGCTGAATTGTACTACAAATCCAACGAGCAATAGTCTGCTTAGAAGCAGGAGCACCCAGCTTGTTGGGTGCATACAGGATAAACAGCGAGTCAGATTTTCTGACTCCAGCCGTCCTGGAAACATATATTTTCAGGGCCCTGACAACGTCTAGCAACTTGGAGTCCTCCAAGTCCCTAGTAGCCGCAGGCACCACAATAGGTTGGTTCAGGTGAAACGCTGAAACCACCTTAGGGAGAAACTGAGGACGAGTCCTCAATTCCGCCCTGTCCGAATGGAAAATCAGATAACGGCTTTTACAGGATATAGCCGCCAATTCTGACACGCGCCTGGCCCAGGCCAGGGCCAACAGCATGACCACTTTCCATGTGAGATATTTTAACTCCACAGATTTAAGTGGTTCAAACCAATGTGACTTTTGGAACCCAAAAACTACATTGAGATCCCAAGGTGCCACTGGAGGCACAAAAGGAGGCTGTATATGCAGTACCCCTTTTACAACGTCTGAACTTCAGGGACTGAAGCTAGTTCTTTTTGGAAGAAAATTGACAGGGCCGAAATTTGAACCTTAATGGACCCCAATTTCAGGCCCATAGACACTCCTGTTTGCAGGAAATGTAGGAATCGACCCTCCGTCGGGCCTTACTGGCCTCGCACCACGCAACATATTTTCGCCAAATGCGGTGATAATGTTTTGCGGTTACATCCTTCCTGGCTTTGATCAGGATAGGGATGACTTCATCCGGAATGCCTTTTTTCCTTCAGGATCCGGCGTTCAACCGCCATGCCGTCAAACGCAGCCGCGGTAAGACCTTGCTGGAGCAGGTCCCTTCTTAGAGGTAGAGGCCACGGATCCTCCGTGAGCATCTCTTGAAGTTCTGGTTACCAAGTCCTTCTTGGCCAATCTGGAGCCACGAATATAGTGCTTACTCCTCTCCATCTTATCAATCTCAGTACCTTGGGTATGAGAGGCAGATGAGGGAACACATACACTGACTGGTACACCCACGGTGTTACCAGAGTGTCTACAGCTATTGCCTGAGGGTCCCTTGACCTGGCGCAATACCTGTCGAGTTTTCCCCAACGGTTTATAATCATGTGGGAGACTTCTGGGTGAAGTCCCCACTCTCCCGGGTGGAGGTCGTGTCTGCTGAGGAAGTCTGCTTCCCAGTTGTCCACTCCCGGAATTGCTGACAGTGCTATCACATGATTTTCCGCCCAGCGAAGAATCCTTGCAGCTTCTGCCATTGCCCTCCTGCTTCTTGTGCCACCCTGTCTGTTTACGTGGGTGACTGCCGTGATGTTGTCCGACTGGATCAACACCGGCTGACCTTGAAGCAGAGGTCTTGCTAAGCTTAGAGCATTGTAAATGGCCCTTAGCTTCAGGATATTTATGTGAAGTGATGTCTCCAGGCTTGACCATAAGCCCTGGAAATTCCTTCCCTGTGTGACTGCTCCCCAGCCTCGCAGGCTGGCATCCGTGGTCACCAGGACCCAGTCCTGAATGCCGAATCTGCGGCCCTCTAGAAGATGAGCACTCTGCAACCAACACAGGAGGGACACCCTTGTTCTTGGTGACAGGGTTATCCGCTGATGCATCTGAAGATGCGACCCGGACCATTTGTCCAGCAGGTCCCACTGAAAAGTTCTTGCGTGGAATCTGCCGAATGGGATTGCTTCGTAGGAAGCCACCATTTTACCCAGAACCCTTGTGCATTGATGCACTGAGACTAGGCTCGGTTTTAGGAGGTTCCTGACTAGCTCGGATAACTCCCTGGCTTTCTCCTCCGGGAGAAACACCTTTTTCTGGACTGTGTCCAGGATCATCCCTAGGAACAGAAGACGAGTCGTCAGAACCAGCTGCGATTTTGGAATATTGAGAATCCAATCGTGCTGCCGCAACACTACCTGAGATAGTGCTACACCGACCTCCAACTGTTCCCTGGATCTTACCCTTATCAGGGAATCGTCCAAGTAAGGGATAACTAAAATTCCCTTCCTTCGAAGGAATATCATCATTTCGGCCATTACCTTGGTAAAGAACCGGGGTGCCGTGGACCATCCATACGGCAGCGTCTGAACTGATAGTGACAGTTCTGTACCATAAACCTGAGGTACCCTTGGTGAGAAGGGTAAATTTGGACATGAAGGTAAGCATCCTTGATGTCCCGAGACATCATGTAGTCCCCTTCTTCCAGGTTCGCAATCACTGCTCTGAGTGACTCAATCTTGAATTTGAACCTCTGTATGTAAGTGTTCAAAGATTTTAGATTTAGAATCGGTCTCACCGAGCCGTCCGGCTTCGGTACCACAACAGTGTGGAATAATACCCCGTTCCCTGTTGCAGGAGGGGTACCTTGATTATCACCTGCTGGGAATACAGCTTGTGAATGGCTTCCAAAACTGTCTCCCTGTCAGAAGGAGACATCGGTAAAGCCGACTTTAGGAAACGGCGAGGGGGAGACGTCTCGAATTCCAATTTGTACCCCTGAGATATCAACTGAAGGATCCAGGGGTCTACTTGCGAGTGAGCCCACTGCACGCTGAAATTCATTGAGACGGGCCCCCCACCGTGCCTGATTCTGCTTGTAAAGCCCCAGCGTCATACTGAGGGCTTGGCAGAGGCGGGAGAGGGTTTCTGTTCCTGGGAACTGGCTGATTTCTGCAGCCTTTTTCCTCTCCCTCTGTCACGGGGCAGAAATGAGGAACCTTTTGCCCGCTTGTCCACGAAAAGACTGCGCCTGATAATACGGCGTCTTCTCATGTTGAGAGGCGACCTGGGGTACAAACGTGGATTTCCCAGCTGTTGCCGTGGCCACCAGGTCTGAAAGACCGACCCCAAATAACTCCTCCCCTTAATAAGGCAATACTTCCAAATGCCGTTTGAAATCCGCATCACCTGACCACTGTCGTGTCCATAACCCTCTACTGGTAGAAATGGACAACGCACTTAGACTTGATGCCTGTCGGCAAATATTCCGCTGTGCATCACGCATATATAGAAATGCATCTTTTAAATATAGGCAAAAATATACTGTCCCTATCTAGGGTATCAATATTTTCAGTCAGGGAATCCGACCACGCCAACCCAGCACTGCACATCCAGGCTGAGGCGATTGCTGGTCGCAGTATAACACCAGTATGTGTGTAAATACATTTTAGGATACCCTCCTGCTTTCTATCAGCAGGATCCTTAAGGGCGGCCATCTCAGGAGAGGGTAGAGCCCTTACAAGCGTGTGAGCGCTTTATCCACCCTAGGGGGTGTTTCCCAACGCACCCTAACCTCTGGCGGGAAAGGATATAATGCCAATAACATTTTAGAAATTATCAGTTGTTATCGGGGGAAACCCACGCATCATCACACACCTCATTTAATTTCTCAGATTCAGGAAAACTACAGGTAGTTTTTCCTCACCGAACATAATACCCCTTTTTGGTGGTACTCGTATTATCAGAAATGTGTAAAACATTTTTTATTGCCTCCATCATGTAACGTGTGGCCCTACTGGAAGTCACATTTGTCTCTTCACCGTCGACACTGGAGTCAGTATCCGTGTCGGCGTCTATATCTGCCTTCTGAGGTAACGGGCGCTTTAGAGCCCCTGACGGCCTATGAGACGTCTGGACAGGCACAAGCTGAGTAGCCGGCTGTCTCATGTCAACCACTGTCTTTTATACAG
Source organism: Pseudophryne corroboree (assembly GCF_028390025.1). NCBI lineage: Eukaryota > Metazoa > Chordata > Amphibia > Anura > Myobatrachidae > Pseudophryne > Pseudophryne corroboree. Next base: position 391,103,150 of record NC_086445.1, read on the forward strand.
AGCTGACACTGTCACTTAATTCTTCCAACAGTTCATCCACTCAGGTGTCGACCCCCTAGGGGGTGACATCACTATTACAGGCAATCTGCTCCGTCTCCACATCATTTTTCTCCTCATACATGTCGACACAAACGTACCGACATACAGCACACACACATGGAATGCTCTGATAGAGGACAGGACCCCACTAGCCCTTTGGGGAGACAGAGGGAGAGTTTCCCAGCACACACCAGAGCGCTATATATATATATATACAGGGATAACCTTATATAAGTGTTTTTCCCCTTATAGCTGCTGTATCTTTAATACTGCGCGTAATTAGTGCCCCCCCTCTCTTTTTTAACCCTTTCTGTAGTGTAGTGACTGCAGGGGAGAGCCAGGGAGCTTCCCTCCAACGGAGCTGTGAGGGAAAATGGCGCCAGTGTGCTGAGGAGATAGGCTCCGCCCCCTTATCGGCGGCCTTATCTCCCGTTTTTCTATGGATTCTGGCAGGGGTTAAATGCATCCATATAACCCAGGAGCTATATGTGATGCATTTTTTGCCATCCAAGGTGTTTTTATTGCGTCTCAGGGCGCCCCCCCCCCAGTGCCCTGCACCCTCAGTGACCGGAGTGTGAAGTGTGCTGAGAGCAATGGCGCACAGCTGCAGTGCTGTGCTCTACCTTGTTGAAGACAGCACGTCTTCTGCCGCCGATTTTCCGGACCTCTTCTGTCTTCTGGCTCTGTAAGGGGGCCGGCGGCGCGGCTCTGGGACCCATCGATGGCTGGGCCTGTGATCGTCCCTCTGGAGCTAATGTCCAGTAGCCTAAGAAGCCCAATCCACTCTGCACGCAGGTGAGTTCGCTTCTTCTCCCCTTAGTCCCTCGATGCAGTGAGCCTGTTGCCAGCAGGTCTCACTGAACATAAAAAACGTAAAACTAAACTTTTCACTAAGCAGCTCAGGAGAGCCACCTAGTGTGCACCCTTCTCGTTCGGGCACAAAAATCTAACTGAGGCTTGGAGGAGGGTCATGGGGGGAGGAGCCAGTGCACACCAGGTAGTTCTAAAGCTTTACTTTTGTGCCCAGTCTCCTGCGGAGCCGCTATTCCCCATGGTCCTTACGGAGTCCCCAGCATCCACTTAGGACGTTAGAGAAAGGAAGAGTATTGAATATGTGGGATACAAAATCTAAAACGTATTCATAATAGCTCACACAGCACAAATTTCAGATTGTTTATTAACCCCTTTGCTGGTGAGTCTGTTTTGACACTTATTGGGATGGTTACATCCCAGCATCAAGATTAGTAATTATTTCAGCTTTAATATTTGTGGGTAAAAGTGGGTAAACACTGGCCCTCATTCCGAGTTGATCGGTCGCAAGGCGAATTTAGCAGAGTTACACACGCTAAGCCGCCGCCTACTGGGAGTGAATCTTAGCTTCTTAAAATTGCGACCGATGTATTCGCAATATTGCGATTACTAACTACTTAGCAGTTTCTGAGTAGCTCCAGACTTACTCTGCCTGTGCGATCATTTCAGTGCTTATCGTTCCTGGTTGACGTCACAAACACACCCAGCGTTCGCCCAGGCACTCCCACCGTTTCCCCGGCCACTCCTGCGTTTTTTCCGGAAACGGTAGCGTTTTCAGCCACACGCCCCTGAAACGCCGTGTTTCCGCCCAGTAACACCCATTTCCTGTCAATCACATTACGATCGCCGGAGCGAAGAAAAAGCCGTGAGTAAAATTACTTTCTTCATAGTAAAGTTACTTGGCGCAGTCGCAGTGCGAACATTGCGCATGCGTACTATGCGGATTTACACTGCGATGCGATGAAAAATACCGAGCGAACAACTCGGAATGAGGGCCACTATACGATACATATTGAACAATGTTACGATCCTCGAAGAATTGCAGTGACAATCGTATACTGAGTACCTTAAAATTAAATGATAAATTGGGTGGTTGCATTGTCTCATTGGATGTTCTGCATGTCCAGTGGGACGATACGAACGATGCGGGTTTGTTACATGAAGCATGTAATGATATAGCGAGTTGTCATGCATATTGTGTATGGTGGTACAGTATATTGTTACATCGCTTTGCTTCACCGTTGGGTCATACTGTTGCTTAGATGTGTATATTTGCAGAAGGTAATTCTGGAAATAGAATAGGTTTGATGTTTTTATGGAAATCAGGGCTGAAATTTTGGAAGTTGGAATGCATGCTTCAGACTTGGGCACTCATTCCTAGTTGTTCGCTCGCTAGCTGCTTTTAGCAGCATTGCACACGCTAGGCCGCCACCCTCTGGGAGTGTATCTTAGTTTAGCAGAATAGCGAACGAAAGATTAGCAGAATTGCGAATAAATAATTCTTAGCAGTTTCTGAGTAGCTCGAGACTTACTCCTACACTGCGATCAGCTCAGCCCGTTTTGTTCCTGGTTAGACGTCACAAACACGCCCTGTGTTCGGCCAGCCACTCCCCCGTTTCTCCAGACACTCCCGCATTTTATCCTGGCACGCCTGCATCTTTCCGCACACTCCCAGAAAACGGTCATTTTCCGCCCAGAAACACCCACTTCCTGTCAATCACACTACGATCACTTCAACTATGAAAATTCTTCGTTCAGACGTGAGTAAATCTACTAAGTTTTGTGCTAAAATACTTAACGCATGCGCGCTGCGTACCATGTGCAGGTGCATTTTTGCCTTAATCGCTCCGTTGCGAAAATCGGCAACGAGCGAACAACTCGGAATGACCCCCTTGATCTTATCCTGTATCGAATTGTACCATTTCCCATATTTTTTTAAACGGATATGTGGGGAATCCCTTAATATGGGGTTAGAGCTGTTGATTAAAAAAAACTGTTTGATTTCCCCTGGGTACCCAATTTAGTAGTACAGTTGTTAGTACAGTTAGTTTGTATAAAATTATTAGTCAAAATTTCAGTAGCAAAATTCAGGGCATGTGGAAAAAAAGAAATTAAGGCAGGGACATAAGTTCATACTAGGAGCCCGGAGACTTAGATAGTTGTTGATGCTCCCCACACACACTCACATTCAGTACTAACACCCTGTTCTAGCAGCAATTAGACACACACTCTCTCCGAGATGGGATGGGCTGGTACTAATCACATGGGCTTGGGCTTATTAAAGGGGCCTGGCCGGTCATCTGCTTAGGCGGACATGCTCCTCCTGTATGGCTGCCTGTGCCCCGTACAGCGTGAGGAGACGTGGACATTAGAGTGGGGAGAGTGGTGGGCACTTAAGAGGAAGTCTCTCCCCATAGGTGTTGGCTGCTGTAGGATGGCCCTGCCTCCTGCAAATCACATTCACCCTCCACATTCCACCACCCCAGCGGCACCCAGACAGGGAGAGGGAGGACTGCATCACTTGCACCCTGGGGTCCATGCTTATTCATGCTCTGGGGCACATAAAGCAGAACCTGGAGCAATGGAAAAGGGCAGTGTGCCCCCTTCAGGGCTGTTGTCTGGAGACTACTACCTTCCATTGTTTCCTGTATTTACGCCCCTGCATTATGGGGAAACTGTATCAAACCTTCTAAAGTGAAAAAGTTGTGACCAATCAGCTTCTAGATATCATTTATCTTGCAGAAATGACAGAAAATAGTTGGTTCCTGTTTTTGGAGGTTTTAATACATCTCCCTTTTGTAAGTCAATAAAAGGCAGAAGAAGCTGAAAAACACTGAGGCTTGCTGAATTGTTTAAACGTAGAAATGAATGTTATCAAATGTAAGTTTTCCCCTGTACAACAACAGTGGTGGCATCGGGGTGACAGATGGTGACACCCAGTGTGGGCAAGAGCTTAACTGCTTGCCTGAAAAGGGGGCGTGATTTCACAGATAGGGGGCTTGGCCTCACAGAAAACACCATTTATATCACTATGGGGGCTTGTCCACATGTGAAGGCCCCCCCGTTTCATCATTACCCTGAGATGCTGGGCTGCCCATGGAGACTAGATCTAGCAATGCCAGATCCATCTCAGTGACAGGAGCTGAGTGCTGCAGGAGAATGTCACACCGCAGCACCCGGCTCCTATCATTATGGAGGAGCCGGCTTTTTGGTGTCACCCCCTGGCAGGGTGACACGTTTGTGATACCACTGCTCACTAAAAAGTCTTAAGCATCCATCCTTATGGGGACTTGGACACATTTTGCACTTACAGTATGACTCTTTCCGCTTAGAGAGGTAGAACATAGTTTGGAGGGTGCGTATAAGGAGAGGTGAAGTAAAGAAAGGGCGTGGTGGAATAAATGCGTCCATTGCTGACCACAGCAAAAATGAAACTCTGCCTGTTTTGCGAGTGCTTGATCCCTGGTGCAAAATATAAACTGATGATAATGATGAGCAGCAACTTGTAATTGGCTGAGTAAATATGAATCCCTACCACTGACACTGTTAGTATTATTAATGTGGCTGGGATGTATCTGCATTATTACATTGATACTTACAATTGCTCAGCAGTAAGAAAGCAGAGCCTACATTATTTTAAAGAGAATTCAAGAGATGTTTGTATCTATTTGATCCAGTTAGCATGCCGGCGGTCGGGATGCTGGCAGTCAGAATGCTGATGCCGGTATCCCAACACTGGTCAGAAGACTGAAACCGGGATCCTGGCATTGCTCCTGTTCATAAGTATGCTGGGGAGGATTAGGGTTAGGCCACGGAGGAGGGGAGGTTGGGTTTAGGCACTAGAGTGAGGGTTTAGGTTAGGCTGCAGAGGGAGGGTTAGGGTTAGGCACTAAGAAGGGAGGGTTAGGGTTAGGCACTAAGTGGGTATAGTTAGGGTTAGACTGTGGGGGGAGGGTTAGGGTTAGGCACTAAAGGCACTGGTTTAAGGTTAGGCTGTGGTCGGTATAGGGTTAGGCTGCAGGTAGGGAAGGTTAGGGTTAGGCACTAAGAAGGGAGGGTTAGGGTTAGGCACTAAGTGGGTATAGTTAGGGTTAGACTGTGGGGGGAGGGTTAGGGTTAGGCACTAAAGGCATCGGTTTAAGGTTAGGCTGCGGTGGGTATAGGGTTAGGCTGCAGGTAGGGAAGGTTAGGGTTAGGCAGGTACCTAAAAGGTGTTGAGATACTGACCATCAGGATGCTGCTGTCGGTTTTTTGACCGCTGGCATCTCAAGCGCAGGGATCCCGAAACACATCCCATTTGAACTTAGTGCTTCATTTTGTATTGTGCCTGTTCTTTTTTAATGGTGTATGGGACTTTATTATTTATTAATACCACTGTTCATATGTAGACAGACATACTTTCCTTCATTTAAATCCTACCCTCTGGTGGCCACAAAAGTGAGGTGAAAATGGGAGGTGTTGGAGGTGCCATAGCAAAGCATGTCATCGCAGTCCTGCCCCCACTATGCAATGCATTGGGCAGAGCCATGATGCTGTAATTTGATGTGAAATGCATAATCAATCCCCAGATTGCCTACTCTATTAGGGAAATTAGCCAGTACTGGGAGAAGAGTCTTCTTTCCCTTGAGTGAAAGTGAACTCCCCAAATTCTGAGTCTTCTGGACAGTCTGAGCTGTATGTATTTTGTGATTTGGCCTGCTGTACTGAGCTCTTTTTATGCTTGTCATTTAGACTTCAACTCTGTCCAACTCTTATATATTTCTCATACAATGGCGACAATCAGATTTACAGTTTAGGATGCAAAATCAATCAAATATATTTGATAAGAGTTTGGTTTATGCTCATCTTACTCGGTAATATCTTCTAAACATGAAGCACCTCTAAACACTTTACTCCAAATATATATATATGCAGAACAAATGAGGCGGCACTCAGAGTCTGATGAAAATAGTGAATAGTGTATTGGCAAAAGAGTTCTTTTGCCAATACACTGATAATGTCGATATTATCTTAAACCATAAAGCTATACCTCTAGATGCACTTTTACCTGAATACACGCGCTACGCACTTTGTACGCTATTTGCATACAGAGTCCCGTACGTGGTACGTACTTGGCGTACACACGCCGCGCTGTGTGTACAGAGTACGCACAGCGCGCGCACACACAATTGATAACCTTTAAACCTTATTAGTAATACAATGTAATAATATGGTTACACTTTAAACCTTTATGCAGCAAAGCACTGCAATGATGTAATACCTTAAACCTTAAGTAGCGCTGACGGTATAAAGTACCCGCAGTGCGTACACCTTATCAATACTTATAACCCTTATACAGTTAAATACGCTTTAAACCCTAGCAGGGAAATGAGGACACAACACCGATATGTAGTTGAACCACAGGGTTCTAAGGCCACAGTGGATTATTTCAAAAGGTAAAACAGTACAAATTATACACTACAGGCTAACAAGATAAATCTACAACAGAATAATGGCTACAGTCAATGTACATACGTGTGAATAATCGTGTGCGCTTCCCGGTCCCGGTCCTCCGCTAATCAGGTTGAAAGCGTTAAGAGTCTGTGATAGTGACCTGGCCTGCAGCTCGCTCTTTATTCAGTAGATCAAAACATAATACAATAGACACTGTGTGCTCTTCTTCCATTGGTTCGGGGGTGGGACATATCCTGTGCACCGGGGACCATTGGTCAGTTCAAGAAGTGGGCGATGGCTAGGACTTGAGATGTGGTTTCTGTTGTTTACATCTGAGTTCCCGCCCCATGATCAGTTAAACCCATCACATTAATCATAAATCTGGTATTATTAATAACTTAATGAGGTAATATTTAATAATGTTCTTATTCCCACCAGATTAATGTTTACGTGACTCTGAACAATATGATCCCACACATGATATGATTATCTATTTCAATCTTCAAGATATACATATATTCACATATTCATATATATATATATATATATACATATATATATATATATATATACATACACACACGTACACACATACTCCTGCTATTACAATTTGTTAGGAATTATATATTCATATATATATATATATATATATATATATGAACACCTACATTTCCATGGGTTTTAGACTAGGAATGTTAATATCTTAAATTTCTATCTGTCTGGTCTTGTTGTGGTTAGCTATTGTTTTTGACTTTCTAAACAGAATCGGTTCCTGGGTATTGTCACTTCGTTTGTTTTTACTTTCACGTGAGACAATGACAATTCAGTACTCATTGTTTTAAATAGAAACTTGGCTATTTTAGTAAACAAAGGTGTACGCCTTCTTTATAGAATTTCAAAGCTTAGTGTAAATAAGGCCATTGTATTTTAGTCTCTGGGAGTTTTAATTTATGTGTGACTGATTTTCATGCTATTTAAAGGTTAACGCAGACAGTGTGGGATTTATACAATATATATATATTAGAATTATGATATGTCTTTGTGGCTTTTCCATGAGAGTACAAACTCAACTGTAATTACTCATACCACGCTCAAACCACGCAGGACCGTGGGTGTGACCACACGCAATTTGCGAATATGGGCACGCATGGCGGAACAAGTGCATGCGCAGCGGGCATGTGTGTGTGGTTTGTACGTGATTTGTGTACTGCAATATTTTCCGACTTTGACAACACTATTCACTATTTTCATCAGACTCCGAGAGCCGCCTCATTTGTTCTGCATTGGTATTCTTGGGTAGCCCCCCGGGTGGAAGGCACAGGAGCAAGGAATTTTTTGCCCCTATAGGAGTGCCGGAGTTTCTACGTGGTATACATATATATATATATATATATATATATATTTATTTTTATCGCAATTCGGTATATGGAAAAAACGATATGTGGAAACTATTATTATACAGGATTTGTAGGCTTAAATATAGTTGATCCCAAATTATTTGCTGGTGTCTTGAAATAAAAGATATACATTGTCATAGACAGAAAAAGTATACAAGTAAAACATTTTTTCCTTAGGTCAATTTAAACCTTAAAATGTGAACGCTCGTACATGTTCCGTTCTGCAGTCATTATATTGTGTATGCCTTCTGTGCATTATACAATATTTAATATATGGCCACAAAGGAATGGAGCTTTGAAAGCACATAGCAAAACCTTTAGTGTCCATGGGTTAGTGTAGCAATATTCTTCATTCCCTGCAGTCAGTTCAAATAATCATAAATGTACCCAAGTTCCTAAGTGATAATCAGTATCAGCAAACCCAGATCATTAAATATACTGGACATCAGATCCTTGTTTCACATAAGATGAGCAAAAAGGAAAGAGTTATAACTTTAATTTAATGAGGGTTTCACCTTGAAGTACAGTACTCCAGGCACAGTCTAAATTTATTTTTTCCCTAGCAATTTCAGTGTTTAACTCAATAATTTCCAGATTACACTGCATCAGAGTATTAAAGAGCAAATACTGTCCTCTGTATATACTGTATATAAATAGACACATGCAGTTCATTCCTTAATATCCTGGAATAAACTAAGAAGAAAATCAACCTGGACATGAGGAGACCTCACTCCACATTGCTACTAATAGCACTAGGCTAATCAGTATTATCAGGCCTCCCTGCAATAGTACCAACTAGCCCTAGGCTGGTCAGCAGGAGAGAAAAAATCCCTGATAATTGACCCATTTTGCGATCGTAGATGCAAAATCACACAGACCTACAAACTTATCCCAGATTCTGTGTTTTTGTCCCCAAAAAAATGGGCTGCAATTAAATTGCCAAGTAAAACTATTGGGCATAAAATAGCGATTAAGTCCTTTTTTTGTGCAAATATGTGTTGGGCACAACTGAATTCCCACCGTAGTGTGTGTGTACCACGGGGGTGGCACTCACAGCTTTATGAAACACGCAGGAACATCTTAGAGTTTCTGTGTGTTTCATAGTGTCGTGAGAACTGACCCACATTTGTGCACTAAGACAACTTTCCACCCCAATGTCGAGTTATAGTAAAAGACAAAGTAGATAAAGGGCTTGAGGTCTCATTTTTCCCTGGTGTTCTACAGGCATGTCTTCTTCTAGTGGTTGGGCACGCTGGTGCTTTTATAGCAGGATGTACTAATAAGCCGCAATGCTAATCACATATGTACTAACCCCGAAAATGGGTTTTTTACCGCATATTTCCTTAATACATCTGGCTGTTAGTGTTACAAGATCCAGCATACCCATGATTGCAAAAGCAAGCTGGTACCAGCTTTCACAAGTGCCAGAATGCATTTGCATCCAGTACATCAAAGAGAAATTACATAAAATAACAAAGTAAAGTAAAGTACATGTATGAGCTATTAAATAGACTTGGTTTATGCCTGGTCACATCAGTCTGCCCATCCTGCTCTGTCCACCCCTCCACTTGCTCTGTCACCTCACCAGCCCCACGCTCTGTCCTGTCCCAGTGTCTCGCTCCCTATCCAATATTTACCCAGTGGTTGGGACCTCCTTTCCTAGGTCTGTCCCGTTGGACATTTCACAATTATTATACAGATAAACATTAACCCACACAGTCTTATTCCCTAGTTAAAAGCTCCCTAAATTCTAAGGTTCCAGGGGTAGGGAGCCTTCTTCAGTTCAGAGCTTGGATCTGAAAGTTGACATCATATTTAGACAGAGTTTGCTACAAGGTCACCTGAGAGATTTCTTCAGATCCCTCATTAGCAGCCACTACTGTGCGCATGCTCAGTAGGTTAAACTGGGCCTGACCACAGCAGTAAGGTTATACAGTAGCGAAAGCTATCGTTTTACTTTTGACGCTGCACTGGGATAAGCTCTTATCAGAGTCTCTCTCTAAGAGAATTTTTGTCATAAATAGTTTTGCATCTTCAAACCTTTTAACAATTTAACAAAGCACAGTAATGCTAAAGTGTGCTTTTTAAACAATCTGGTGTCTCTGCATCAATTGTACTGTATTGTCATTGTAAATAATTAAATAGAAAGACGTTTTCTTGTACACAAAAAACATGGCTCATGTCAGCAATTTAACACATTGGGGAAAATTTACGAAGGTGGTTTTTTTTTTAGAACTGGTGATATTGCTCATAGCAACCAACCAGATTCTACTTAACATTTATCTAGCTGCTTCTAGAAGATGATAGAATCTGTTTGGTTGCTATTAGCAACATCACCAGTTCTAAAAAAAACTCCCACCTTAGTAAATTTACCCCATTGTGAGAAACTGTTACTGTCATATATTAAATATGTCACTTAACATTTATTATGGTCTGTGAAATAAATAGCAATTCTATTAAATCTATGAAACCTGTTTGGTGAACCTATTAATGGTGACATCTTCAAACTAAGGGCCCGATTCTGATTTATATGAAATGACAATATTTTCACAGTTGGCCGATGTTTTTCTACTGCGCCTGTGTGAATATCCTCAGAAACCCTCACTGTGCAAACTGTGTTGGAAATGTGTACACAGTTGCATACTTACTCGTAAGAACATAAGAAGCCCAGTGCAAGACATTTGCGAATATAGGTGGAAATGGGGTGTTGGTCAAAAATAAATGCAAAAAGAGGCGGTGTAATGGAAATGTTACGATCGTGCAATAGGTGTGCTTGTGCAGGCAGCTAGGTTTTCACGTTGTACTGCTGCCACAGTGGCCATATATGTTGAAAGTTCATTCTGCGTGACGCAGGATTTATGTGAGCCACCAATGTTTGCCGATATTGTAGTGTGTATAGTCCATCTAGTGGATCTGCACAATACTTAGACATGTAAAGTGGGCGTTTTCACTTTTGCACAGTCCATGTCATGCTCATACATGCCTAATCAATCGCATTTGCGGCAGCATTTGCATACAAATCAAAATCCGACCCTAAATAATTTTAAAACAAACAAATGTGAATTTCAGTTATGGATCAGTGGACCAAACTCTTGCATTGTTCAATATAATTATGCACAATGGAGCATGTGGGGAGGCTGCTTTGATTCTCCTCCACACACATACCAGAGATACTGTATGTTCACCATCAGTTAAGTCCACCAGTATTTAAAATACACAATGCTCAAAATGCTATGCATGGGTCTAGAACTGCCAATCTCACATACCACCCTTGCACTTATTTCTGTGTTACAAGCCTACTAAGTTTAACTATATCTAGTTGTAATTTCTGTTCAATCCATTGCAGCTAAACAGATCTATGTGGTGTGCGGCCACACACTACATACATTAGCTTAGCTGCAATGGTTTAAACTGACAATTGACACTAGCGTCATATAGTTAGAATGACGAGGTTTGTAACACTAAGGCAAATAGCTCATGTATTAAGTGTCTGACTGTGGTGTATGAGGCTGGGAGTTCAATTCTGCATGGCATGTTGAGCAGTGTGTATTTCAAATATAGGGGGATCTAATTAAAACTTAATATTGATAATAACTATTACTAATAACTATTGATAAAAACTATTACTGATAACTCATAAGTGTATGAATATGGTATAGGAGTTTGGTGTTTAAATCCCTTGCTTGAAGTGTTCTAAAAGTGTGTATACATGTTAGAGATGTGTGTGGACCCTTGTGTTTTGGTTTTTGCCAAAACCACCCTCATTGTTTTGTTTTTCGGTTTTGACAAAATCACCCTAAAGTGTTTTGGTTTATGTTTTTTTGTGAGGCACCACATTATTTCTGGTTAAAAATGTGTTGCAAATTAGTAATGTATTAGAGTAACAACTAATAAAAATGTTTGTCTATGCAAAAGGGTCTGTCAACAATGCCCCCCAAAGAACAATTTTATATAATAATTATTCTTTCTAATTAATTATTATACGCTGCCAGTCAAGCACACACAAGACAAAATGATAAGAACAAAGCATGAGTTCGTAAAGGATCGACTTGCGAGAGACAGAAGACCGTCATGAATGCCCTCAACAAATATGTCAGGTTCGGTTTTGCTTGTGTCCCCGGAGGGGGCGCTAGTGGGTCAGTGGAGGTAGGATGGAAGAAGTGAGGAGGCTGGATTGGGTTTCTGCGCATCAGCGCAATGGTGTTTTATTAACATAAAAGTTCACACAATAAGGCAGCAGAATAACGTGCAGGAATAAACAATGAAAAGTATGCAATGGAAATGGTGCAGCTTGGAAGCTGAAAGTCTATGGAGGAAATGGTAATGATGGATAAGTTCACTGGTGTGAGAACCAGAATGGTTTAAAACGTGGAGCCAGCAGAGATGGTAATAAATGTGTAGCAAACCTGGTAGCAGATGCAGGAGACTCAGGTGGAAGTTCACAGAGCAGTTCGTTAAGCACAGGCAGCTAGCAAGCTGCTTCACAGGTGAGGTGATGGAATGCACCTGGAGAGAGTCTCTACTGCAGAGGCTGAAGCACACAGTGGTTGTAGATAGGTGTGGAGCCAAATACAGATGCAGGGGTTGCTGATGCTTGTAGTTCCACTGAGATGTAGGAAGGTAACCAGGAACACGGAGGAACAGGTAGGTAACCAGGAACACGGAGGATCCAGGAAGGTAACCAGGAACACGGAGAATCCAGGCACATGGGTCGCAGGAGTGACACAAAGTTCAGGACAACCACAGGCTCACCCTGCAGCTCCTGATATACCCCCTGGTGTGCAGACATTGGTTGGAGTGGGAAAAGGAGGTGCGGCCAAGCTCCGGATTGGCCGCCGTACTCTGACTGATGGAGACTGTCATGGCGGCGCCCATACCGCGGCCCGGCGGGAACGCGGCGTGCTCACACGCCCGCTGTTACAGGAGCATTCCTAGGCCCAGGATGACGTCTGGCGGCAGAGGAGCGGACGACAGCAGAACGTAGGGACCCCGGACGGAGTCCGCACCGACGGACAGATGTGGCTGTGGTGAGTCGATTCCTGACAGTACCCCCTCCTTTATGGGTGGGCACTGAACACCCACGTGGCTTGGAAGGATGAGTTCTGTGGAAGACACGGACCAACCTTGGAGCATGGACATCTGACGAATTCACCCAACTTCTCTCCTCAGGACCATAACCGGACCAGTCGATAAGGTATTGTAGACGACCGTACCGGCAACGGGAATCCAGAATCTTCTCTATTTCGAACTCCACGCCCTGCTGAGTTCGCACTTTAGGGCCGACTGGAAGAGCTCTTTGGAAGCGATTCAGGACTAACGGTCTGAGGAGAGAGACATGAAAGGCATTAGGTATTCGTAGAGAAGGTGGTAACTTGAGCTTGTAGGCCACAGGACTGATGACTCTTTCGATGGAAAAGGGACCGATGAAACGTGGTGCAAATTTCATCGACGGGACTCTAAGACGGAGGTTCCGGGTGGAAAGCCAAACCTTGTCACCAGGTTTCAGGCTAGGAACTGCACGTCTTTTGCGGTCAGCAAAGAACTTATACCGCATAGAAGCCTTCTTGAGAGAAGCATGAATCTTCCTCCAGGTTGAAGAGAACTGACTCAAGACAGCAGTGGCAGCAGGAACATCAATGTGAGGAAGTTCTTGAAAATCTGGAACACGGGGATGTTGTCCATATACAGCAAAGAACGGAGTTGTTTCTGTAGCAGTATGGTAGCGGAAATTGTGGGCAAATTCAGCCCATGGGAGCAGGTCCAACCAGTCATCTTGAGAAGACGAAACATAAAGTCTTAAAAAGGTTTCTAACTCTTGGTTTACCCTCTCCGTCTGCCCATTCGTCTGAGGGTGGTAGGCTGACGAAAACTTGAGGTTGACTTGCATGGCAGAACAAAGGGCTCTCCAAAATCTTGCCACAAACTGAACTCCACGGTCAGATATAATTTCAGTGGGTAGTCCATGTAAGCGGAAAATCTCCCGTAGGAAGATTTGGGCAAGCTTTGGTGCGGAAGGAAGACCCTGGAGTGGTACAAAATGGGTCATTTTGGTAAACCTGTCAACCACAACCCAGATGGTATTGAATCCTTGAGAAGAGGGAAGGTCAGAGATGAAATTCATGGACAAGTGTGACCAGGGACGGCTGGGAACAGATAATGGTTGTAACTGACCTGCTGGAGATTGTCGAGGAGTCTTGTGCTGCGCACACTTCGGGCAGGATGCCACAAAATCTTTGATGTCAACTTTCATCTTCGGCCACCAGTATGTCTCAGAGAGGAACTTGAAAGTTTTCAGGACACCAGGATGCCCAGTGAATTTGGACTGATGAGCCCAAGACAGCAACTTGGAACGGAGTTCTGGGGAAACAAAAGTCTTACCAGGAGGTGGAGCAGGAGAAACTTGAGACGAAGCAAATACCACTGGGCTCAGGATGGAATGCGGAACCGAGTCGGACGTCTCCTCTTCGGACTCCATAGATCGGGATAAAGCGTCTGCCTTGATATTTTGAGAACCTGGGCGGAAATGAAGCTTAAAGTTAAAACGAGAGAAGAACATAGCCCACCGGGACTGGCGAGGATTGAGGCACTAAGCTGCCTTCAAATAAAGCAGATTTTTATGATCCGTATAGATGTTGAACGGAAATTTGGCCCCTTCCAGGAGATACCTCCATTCCTCAAGGGCCAGCTTGATCGCTAGTAGTTCTTGATCTCCAATGGAATAGTTAGCTTCTGCAGGGAGGAATTTACGAGAATAAAATCCACAAGGGTGAATCTTCCCATCAGTTCCCTTCTGGGAGAGAACAGCTCCAACTCCTACTGTGGAGGCATCCACCTCCAACTCGAATGGTTTGTTTACATCCGGTTGAGACAGAACTGGAGCAGACATAAAGGCCAGTTGATCTTTTGAAATGCCGCTAAAGCTTCTTCTGACCAGTTGGAATGATCTGCCCCTTTCCTAGTTAAGTTGGTAATAGGAGCGATGAGAGTTGAAAATCCTCGGATAAACTTCCTATAATAATTGGCGAATCCCAGGAATCGCTGAATAGACTTGAGACTACTTGGAATGGACCAATTGGCAATGGCTTCCAACTTTGTCGGGTCCATCTGGAGATCCGATCCGGAAATTATATACCCCAGGAAGGGTATGGAGGGAACTTCGAAGGTACACTTGGATAATTTGCCGTAGAGACGGTTCTCACGAAGACGTCGGAGGACCTCACGGACTTGCAGACGATGAGAAGAGAGATCTTGGGAGAAGATGAGGATATCATCCAGGTAAACTACGAGGTATTTGTACAGAACGTCACGGAAGATTTCGTTACAAAGTGCTGAAACACTGCTGGGGCATTGCTCAACCCGAATGGCATTACCAGGTACTCGTAATGACCATCTCGAGTATTAAAAGCTGTCTTCCATTCGTCACCACTACGAATTCTGATGAGGTTGTAGGAACCGCGGAGATCTAACTTGGTGAAGATGCGGGCTCCCTTAACTCTATCAAACAATTCAGTGATGAGTGGTAATGGATAACTGTTTTTGATGGTAATGTCATTGAGACCCCGGTAGTCAATGCATGGACGTAATCCTCCATCCTTTTTTTTAACAAAGAAGAAGCCCGCACCAGCGGGTGAAGATGAGGGACGGATAAATCCTTTCTGTAAGTTCTCCCTGATGTAGTCGCTCATCGCCTCAGTTTCAGGAACGGATAACGGATAGGTACGCCCCCTTGGTGGTTTCTTGCCGGGAATGAGGTCAATGGGGCAATCCCACTCTCTATGGGGCGGCAGAACATCAGCGGCCTTTTCACTGAAGACGTCAGAGAAATCTTGGTAAGCCGCAGGAAGATTTGACTGGGTTTTGACTTCCGAAGACTTGATAGGACAAACTTGGGCTAAGCAGGACTGGCGACAATGTGAACCCCAGGAAGTGAGTTGTAACGTAGACCAATCAATCTACGGATTATGTAGTTGGAGCCAGGGCATTCCCAACACGATCTACTGGGTTGCCTGAGGAATAACTAAAAACTTTATTAATTCAGAATGCAGGAACCCGACTCCCAGAACCACTGGTCTGGTTTGGTGAGAGATATTCCCCTTGGAGATTCGGCTACCATCTACTGCAGTGATGTAGACTGGATATGAGAGTTCGCAGATAGGCAAACGAAACTTATCTACCGCAGCTTGAGTGATGAAGTTTCCTGCGGCTCCACAGTCCACTAACGCAGATGCAGACTGAAGACCATCTGTAGTCTCTAAAGTCACAGGAAGAATGAGGTCTTGGTTTGAAGGAGCTTGTCTAGAAGATCCCAACTTGACTCCTCCTTTACAAGTCAGGATCTGGCGTTTCCCGAACGCACTGTACAAGAATTGATCTGGTGACCTGCAGCCGCACAATAAAGACACAGTCTTTCACGGAGTCTTCTTGACCGCTCCTCAGGAGTTAAGCGGGACCTATTAACTTGCATAGGCTCATCAGAAGGTGGAGGCTGAAATTGTACTGAAGGTACCATTCTTGACTTGCGCGGCTCACTACGAGCACGCTCACTGTTGCGTTCGCGGATGCGAGAGTCCAACTTGATGCATAGAGAAATCAGTTCAGGCAATTGCTCAGGGACATCGCGGGATGCCAGTTCATCCTTGATCCAATCTGAAAGTCCATGCCAGAAGGCTGCTACCAGGGCTTGATTATTCCACTGAATCTCTGCGGCTAACGTCTGGAACTGGATGACATATTGTCCCATACTCCGGGTACCTTGACGAAGCTGAATAAGGTCTGCAGAGGCTGATGTTGCACGACCTGGCTCGTCAAAGATACGTCTGAAGGTTGACACGAATTCAGCGAAGTTGTTCATCAGAGGGTCAGCACGTTCCCACAGAGGAGACACCCAACTCAAGGCAGAACCAGAGAGCAGTGAGATAATGTAGGCAACCTTGGATCTTGACGTGGGGAAATTGTGTGATAATAATTCAAACTGGATTTCACATTGGTTAAGGAACCCGCGACATAACTTCGGACTGCCATCATATTTGCTAGGCACGGGCAGGTGCAAGCGTGACACTGGAGCTGATGCAGCCGGCATAGAAGAACTCACAGCACTTGCAGGTGCTGGGGTAACTGGAACTGGAGAAGCAAGTACACTAGGCAGGGTTTGCTGTAGTGTATCAATCCGGGAGGACATCCCTTGCTGAAACTGGAACATCTGCTGCTGCACAGCCTCTTGACCATCCAAGCGGGAGACCAGATTTTGTAAGGCCCCTGACCCCACACTCTGACCACCGTCCGAGTCCATCGGTCCTGAACTTACTGTCAGGTTCGGTTTTGCTTGTGTCCCTGGAGGGGGCGCTAGTGGGTCAGTGGAGGTAGGATGGAAGAAGTGAGGAGGCTGGATTGGGTTTCTGCGCATCAGCGCAATGGTGTTTTATTAACATAAAAGTTCACACAATAAGGCAGCAGAATAACGTGCAGGAATAAACAATAAAAAGTATGCAATGGAAATGGTGCAGCTTGGAAGCTGAAAGTCTATGGAGGAAATGGTAATGATGGATAAGTTCACTGGTGTGAGAACCAGAATGGTTTAAAACGTGGAGCCAGCAGAGATGGTAATAAATGTGTAGCAAACCTGGTAGCAGATGCAGGAGACTCAGGTGGAAGTTCACAGAGCAGTTCGTTAAGCACAGGCAGCTAGCAAGCTGCTTCACAGGTGAGGTGATGGAATGCACCTGGAGAGAGTCTCTACTGCAGAGGCTGAAGCACACTGCGGTTGTAGTTAGGTGTGGAGCCAAATACAGATGCAGGGGTTGCTGATGCTTGTAGTTCCACTGAGATGTAGGAAGGTAACCAGGAAACGGAGGAACAGGTAGGTAACCAGGAACACGGAGGATCCAGTAAGGTAACCAGGAACACGGAGAATCCAGGCACATGGGTCGCAGGAGTGACACAAAGTTCAGGACAACCACAGGCTCACTCTGCAGCTCCTGATATACCCCCTGGTGTGCAGACATTGGTTGGAGTGGGAAAAGGAGGTGCGGCCAAGCTCCGGTTTGGCCGCCGTACTCTGACTGATGGAGACTGTCATGGCGGCGCCCATACCGCGGCCCGGCGGGAACGCGGCGTGCTCACGCGCCCGCTGTTACAGGAGCGTTCCTAGGCCCAGGATGACGTCTGGCGGCAGAGGAGCGGACGACAGCAGAACGTAGGGACCCCGGACGGAGTCCGCACCGACGGACAGATGTGGCTGTGGTGAGTCGATTCCTGACAAAATATAGCCCATGATGAAAATAAAATGGTGCGCAATAGAATTGCCCATGGGTCTTGCCATCCACCCTTATATTAAAAAGGGCATGCACACTTTAACAAATTAAGCACTTCAGCGACAGGAACATCCACTTTTGTGGCTGAAGTATTTGATTTGTTTTGGGCCCCCACAAACCAAGCTACCAATGTGCCAGTGTTGTTATTTATCATCACATTTGGAACATGTCAGACTCGTCATCATCATCCTCATCACCATCACTGTTTTTAATATCATAGTCATCATCACAAAATGGGCCTGATTCACGTCCCATTGTAGTAGTGGTTTATGCCGCAAAGTACAGATGTTCTGTACTTTGTGCTGGACTGGTACTGCGCATGTGAAATATGTGTCTGCAACATAGCCCACAGATCAGCATCAGACTGTCAGTAACTGACAGTCTGATGCCATTTGCCATGGATAGGGGGTGACGAAGGCCTCTGTTTCTCAAAAATGGAGGTGTGTTGCTGGGGAGGGACAAGGTCAGAATCTCCATCTGGGGACAGAGATTTCCTGGCCTCTTTGTTGTTGCTAAGGCTGCCGGCTTGCACAGCCCCATGGGTCATGCAGCTAACTGATTGTGTCGCATATAATCTGATACTTCATCCTAAACTGCTGCTCGGATCAGTAATGAATGCAGGAGGTGTGACGTCTCCTGCTGCATTACCATTTTAGTTCTATTGCTGCTGTTTCTATGTAAGCAGCAGCGATAGCAACTCCAACCATGTTTGAATCAGGCCCAATAATCGCTCATCCCCACTGGAACATACCATTACAGAAATTTCGGTTTGTTGTAATTGGTGGCACAGGTCTTCCTCATAGAATTTATAATTTATTTTAATGAACATCAGTTTTTCCACAATTTTTGGAAGTAGCCTCCTCGCTTCCCCATCCTGTTGCATTTCCACAGTAGTATCCTCAATTTATGTGTCTAAACCATCAGCAACAATACTTATACTACTACTCATCCTCACGTTTGCAGAGGACTCAGAAATGGTGAAAGGAGTCTTCTCTAGGATTACAGTGTCAGAATCAGAAATGTCAGACTGAGACATAGCTAATGTGGACACCCCTAGACTCTATTAAGAGATATGGAAAGTTACTGAAAACACAGTTTGCCCTTCAGTTTTTTTTTTTGGGGGGGGTAATGTTTGAAAGGTGTTGAATGCAAGGTTAGAGAAGATGCCTGAATGTGTTTGGCCCTGTTTTTGTCAAATTCTGCAATAGGCCTATTATTGCATGAAACAGCAGTAGCAGTACCACCACTCACAAAGAAAGGCCATGGTCTGAGTCTTTCCTTGCCACTGCATGTGGTGTATGGCATGTTGGTAATTTTACATTTTTCAGCAGTAAGTTTTTCTCTCATATTTAGGGGTAAATGTTTCTTAACCCTTGACCACATTTAGTAAATATTGAAGAAGCACTATGGCTGACAGCAGCCACAGCACTAGTACTGGGATGCTCCTACTCTTCTATAGACTGATCCATGACTGTGTGAATTATTATTTAATTCTAAATATGAAAAAAAAAGATGACAGACTACTAAAAACTTGAAAAGAGCAGGAACAATTGGTCAACTTCAGAAATAAAAATGATTTTCTAGTAGACAGGTGGTATGTAACATATCATGCAGGCTAGGCACCCAATATGTATTATGTTTATGTAACACAAGCCATCTAATATGATACGCTACATCACTTGTTTTAATTTTTTATAACAGCAGCAGAACAACTGGTCAACTTCAATAATAAGAATTATTTTCTAGTAGACAGATAAGCAGGATGTAACGTATAATGCATGCCAGACATCCAGTATGTATTATGTTTATGTAACACAACCCAGCTAATATTATACCCTGTGTTCATTATTTTATTTTTTAATAAAAGCAGCAGGAACAGTAGGTCAACTTTAATAATAAGAATCATTTTCTAGTAACAGATAGGCAATGTGTAACTTCTCATGAAGGCCAGGCACCCAGGACATATTATGGTTATGTAACACAACCCAGCTTATACGATATGCTGCATCACTTGTATTCATTTTTAATAACAACAGCAGGAACAATTGGTCAACTTCAATAATAAGAATTCTTTTTTTTCTTCTAGTAGATATAAAGGTGGTATATATCAATGGGGGTCATTCTGAGTTGTTCGCTAGATGTTTTCGTTCGCAGCGCAGCGTTTAGTCAAAAAAGCGGCACTGCTGCGCATGCGTAAGCGCCGCAATGCGCACACGCGACGTACTTTCACAACAGCCGAAGTAGTTTCACACAAGGTCTAGCAAAGCTTTTCAGTCACACTGCTGGCTGCAGAGTGATTGACAGGAAGTGGGTGTTTCTGGGTGGTTACTGACCGTTTTCTGGGAGTGTGTGCAAAAACGCAGGCGTGTCAGATACAAACGCAAACGTGCCTGGGGAAACGCCGGCGTGGCTGGCCGAACGCAGGGCGTGTTCGTGACGTCAAAACAGGAACCAAATAGTCTGAAGTGATCGCAAGCGCTGAGTAGGTCTGGAGCTGCTCAGAAACTCCACAATCTTTTTTTGTTGCCATGCTGCGATCCTTTCGTTCGCACTTCTGCTACGCTAAAATACACTCCCAGTGGGCGGCGGCCTAGCATTTGCATGGCTGCTAAAAGCAGCTAGCGAGCAAACAACTCAGAATGAGGGCAAGTATCAATATACTCTGCTTCACACATAAAAAAATAAATGTTTTTTTTTAAACAGGATTTTTATTTTCAAAATTAGTTTTAGAATATTTATTTTGACAGCCAGGAAACTCAATGTATGACTTCTAGTTCTGTAAAGTGTGTGTGTGTGTGTGTGTGTGTGTGTGTGTGCGTGCATGCGCAGTGTTTGTGCGTGTGACAAACAACGTCAGACTCCGGAGAAATCCAAAACATGCAAGGGTGACATGAATATGACTGCTTGCCTCATTTTGTGATCCAAATGTGTCGTGAACTTCCGAACTCCGAGCTCTGACTCAGATACACTCAGATCCCATAAATTCAGGGGTGTTCAGATTCTAAAAAAATCAGAACCACACATTTCTATTACAACTTAGTGTATACAATATATATAGCACAACTAGAGATATTCACATTTACAAACCCTGTGTTTGCCCCTAATGTATTATTATTATCATCAGGGGTGGATTGGGATGGGAAACCAGCTTGGGAAATTTCTTAAAGCAGCCCTAATGGGGGTGGGTCTATTGTGGGGGGTGTGGTTTGTGAGGGAGAGCGGGATCACTCCTCATATAGCCTGATTCTGAGTTGGATGCAGTTGCTGCATTTCCTGCATTTTTTGCTGCAGTTTATGACTTTATGTTAATGCAGCTACAATGCCTTCCCCTGGTGTACATCCGTGCATCCCAGTATACATTTCTTAGAATAATATACCACCTAACTCCAGTCCGTGGAGTGCTGCCTTGTTTCTTCACAAAGAGTGGACTGCTATGTATCACAGAGGATTCTTCTCTCTATGCCTATAAGGAGGGCACCCTGGCATAATTCAATGATAGCAACTCTAATTTACCTACAAAGACACATTGGGCGGTATTCAATTCTTTCCACCACCTACCACACCCGTTCTGTTTCTGCTGATGCTTGTGGTATCATCATTTCAACTCACTACCCCTGGGGTAACAAGGCGACCTAACCCTTTACGCAGCTAAACCTGATTACTATGGGCGCGATATGTGCGATAATGAGTATCACTTTAGAAAGGATATATCAATTGAATACCGCCCATTGGACGTGCATCAAGTGTCTCAGCTACCCTCAGCCATCAACAAATGCTCCCTATCTGCGTCCAAGTTGTCACTGCAACTGCCACCTGTAGTCTGAACTGGAGCGTGTGCAGTCCCAAACACATTGCTCAGCTGTGTAAACATCGGCATTGTGTTCACCTCTCAATCAGGCCCTTATATCCTCAGCGGTTGTTCACTGTATGTCCTGTAAGCTCCTGGGCCCCAATATAGTTACGTCCCTCCCTGGTAATATCACTACTCAATACTCAAATATAAATAATACAGATCTGGTCAGTTTAGCTCCATATTGTTTGAAACAGTCCCATTTTGTGCTCTTGCAACCTTATCAAATTATACACATTGCCCCCCAATAATGCTGCAGTGTACATAAGCCCTCATAGTACCCCTTAGTAGACACAGTACCACTCAGTATACACAGCCTGCCCAACTACCCCTCAGTACACACAGTGCCTACCATGGTACCCCCTCAGTATTCACAACACCCCTCTTAATACCTTTCATTATATACACAATGCCCTCCACCATACTACCCATCAGTATGCACAGCACTATGGCTTTCCTCAGTACACACAGGATTGCCATATAACCCCTAGTTTATACAGCACCCTCATATTACCCCCCAATTCACAGTGCCACCATATTAACCCCAGCAGCAGGAGAAGCCGGCAGTGAGGAAAGATAGGGGGTGGGACTGTCCATTGTGGCCGTAGAGTCTCTGCTGCATAGCCCAGTTACCAGACATCTCCAGCAGCTGTCCCTACCTCCGCTGCCGCTCACTCACACGCCCACAGGCACAGCTCAGAGAGCAGTTCCCAAGTGCGGCACCGGCCTTGTCAACGTGTGACAGCGGCTATTGATGATGGAGGGGGTCCGGCCAAGTGGCAAAGTGGCCCTGTATCCCAGCAGCCCAATCAGCCCCTGATTATCACCAAGAAGGGCAAATTCCAGAGAGTTTACTGTAGGGTATTTTAACTAAATATGGACTCGCTGTACAGTTTGCTTTTCAACAATATGTAAATAAATAAATGCAATACTTGGTGAGACACGCATTTAAACACCTTGGAATAGGGCATTGAATGAATATAGCTATGACGCAATAGCAAGAAATTGGTCTTGCTGCAATTCAATTTAGATTATAAAGTACAGTACATGTAATTCCCAGAGCTAGTAACACTTCTCACCTTTCTACTACCGTTAGTCCCTGTATAGAAGCACAGCTGAAAAATGGGAAAATGCAGGAGCACACGCTAAACACTGAACATTGGTAATCTGACAAATTATATTAAGCTCTGATGAGGTCACCTGACTGTGGTGGGTGGACCCATATTTTGGGCAAAAAATTAAGCTAAGAACCTCAGTGTTAAATTGCAGAATTTATTATAATTGTTCTTATTACCAATGTTTTAGTGTTTAGAGTGTGCACCTGCATTTTCTCTTTTGATCTGTGTGGCACTAGAAGTATCAGCATGGTAGCACCTCTTACTATGTTTAGAATTAGCGTGTGCAGTCCAGCCTTCATCCCCTATAGAAGTGCAGCAGCACAACATGCAGAGAAAGAGAGGAATGCACTTTTTGCCACTGTGCGGTTATACTGGCCCAGCTGTAGTGGGCAGGTGTGAATTGTTACGGGGGGTGAACACCCCCTCCCCCTGGCACCACCCCAGTATTGTAGCAGTGTGTTGAAAAGTACACCTCCCAGCAACCCTAAGGAGCTTGGTGCTAAGAAAAGTTAAGGCGAAGTCAAGTAGTGCAGTAGGTAGGATCTTCCATTTCTGGGACAGATTGGACACAAAATGCAGTGTTCCCACAAATGCCAGGCGGTTGATTTGTTAAAGCTTCTCAGAATGAATAGTGGTGGTATTGCCCATATCAACCAGTTTGTACAGTAGCTATCATTTCCCTATTAGACCCTAGAAAAGGATAGACATAATTTGATTGGTTGCTATGGACAATACCTCCACTTGTCTGTTTAGAAGCTTTAGTACATTTCCCTCCAAACCTGTGTTTATAGTATGTAATAAATTAATGTTAAGGTGTGTACACACGGTGAGATAATACCTTGCAATTTTGACTATATAGTCAAAAATGCAATGAAAGTTAGTGCATATCGCAAGGTGTTAGCCAGCTTGCGATACCGATTCGATCCCGATGCGCGGGGTCGGTATCGCAAGATTAGATAGACTGTGCAGGGAAGTCAATTTTGACTATCTAGTATCTACTACAAAGTACAGTCAAAATAGCACATAGTCAAAATTGCAAGCACACATAATCAATATCGCATAGTAAAAATCGCACATAAGTCAATATCTCACCGTGTGAATGCACCTTTACTTTTTCCTGTAAAATAAAAAATATTACAGTATATAAGAAAAAAACAGATCAGGAAAAATATAATAGAGCTAAGATTACCATCTAAAATGTCTCAAAGTGCTTTTTGTAAAGCATCAAGTTCTGAGTGGTTATTGCCACATTGAAAAGCTTCAAGAGGTTCCAGTTATTAACTGTTTCTGTAAATAGAGACAACTGGCAGCTATGGCAACAAAGGAGATTCTTATTACATTGGCACAAAGCAAACACCGTCCTCAGCATAAAACAAGCACCTAATCATCCCAAAGCCCCTGAATAGAAATTGTACCTTTGTTTACTAATTACAAAGTCTATCCCTTACCTTATTAATTTATGAAGCGCTTGTAACTGGTACAGCAGCAGTTCACTTACCATTCAAACAGTGTTGTTTTATTAACTTAAATTTGAATTGAGTTAGATTGTATCTTGGGGCCTGATCTATAAATACACAATTGTAAGGTAATTAGAAGCATTTTGTGGGTTTCTTTTGACACGTTGAATTATTAAAATCACTCGAAAATGTAATGTGGTTGTAGCTGACAAAACTAAGAAGGGACAATAATACCCCTTTTCCACCTACGTACCGTGTCCGACGGGATGTTTAACACGGCTACAACCCGTGTCGGCTCCCCCGTTTCCACTACACTTCGACACGGGTTATTCCCGTGTCTGATCTGTTTCCACCTAACCCGGGTAAGCTCTGTAAAAATAAGAATTTACTTACCGATAATTCTATTTCTAATAGTCCGTAGTGGATGCTGGGACTCCGTAAGGACCATGGGGAATAGCGGCTCCGCAGGAGACTGGGCACAAAACTAAAAGCTTGAACTAGCTGGTGTGCACTGGCTCCTCCCCCTATGACCCTCCTCCAAGCCTCAGTTAGGATACTGTGCCCGGACGAGCGTACATAATAAGGAAGGATCTTGAATCCCGGGTAAGACTCATACCAGCCACACCAATCACACCGTACAACCTGTGATCTGAACCCAGTTAACAGTATGATAAACGAAGGAGCCTCTGAAAAGATGGCTCACAACAATAATAACCCGAATTTTGTAACAATAACTATATACAAGTATTGCAGACAATCCGCACTTGGGATGGGCGCCCAGCATCCACTACGGACTATGAGAAATAGAATTATCGGTAAGTAAATTCTTATTTTCTCTAACGTCCTAAGTGGATACTGGGACTCCGTAAGGACCATGGGGATTATACCAAAGCTCCCAAACGGGCGGGAGAGTGCGGATGACTCTGCAGCACCGAATGAGAGAACTCCAGGTCCTCCTCAGCCAGGGTATCAAATTTGTAGAATTTAGCAAACGTGTTTGCCCCTGACCAAGTAGCTGCTCGGCAAAGTTGTAAAGCCGAGACCCCTCAGGCAGCCGCCCAAGATGAGCCCACCTTCCTTGTGGAATGGGCTTTTACAGATTTTGTCTGTGGCAGGCCTGCCACAGAATGTGCAAGCTGAATTGTACTACAAATCCAACAAGCAATCGTCTGCTTAGAAGCAGGAGCACCCAGCTTGTTGGGTGCATACAGGATAAACAGCGAGTCAGATTTCCTGACTCCAGCCGTCCTGGAAATATATATTTTCAGGGCCCTGACTACGTCCAGTAACTTGGAGTCCTCCAAGTCCCTAGTAGCCGCAGGCACCACAATAGGCTGGTTCACGTGAAACGCTGAAACCACCTTTGGGAGAAATTGAGGACGAGTCCTCAATTCTGCCCTATCCGTGTGAAAAATCAGGTAAGGGCTTTTATAAGATAAAGCCGCCAATTCTGAGACACGCCTGGCTGAAGCCAGGGCTAACAGCATTACCACCTTCCATGTGAGATATTTTAATTCCACAGTGGTGAGTGGTTCAAACCAATGTGATTTTTGGAACCCCAAAACCACATTGAGATCCCAAGGTGCCACCGGGGGCACAAAAGGAGGCTGTATATGCAGTACCCCTTTGACAAACGTCTGGACTTCAGGCACTGAAGCCAGTTCTTTTTGGAAGAAAATCGACAGGGCCGAAATTTGAACCTTAATGGACCCTAATTTTAGGCCCATAGACAGTCCTGTTTGCAGGAAATGTAGGAAGCGACCCAGTTGAAATTCCTCTGTAGGGGCCTCTTTGGCCTCACACCACGCAACATATTTTCGCCAAATGCGGTGATAATGTTTTGCGGTTACATCCTTCCTGGCCTTTATCAGGGTAGGGATGACTTCTTCTGGAATGCCTTTTTCCTTCAGGATCCGGCGTTCAACCGCCATGCCGTCAAACGCAGCCGCGGTAAGTCTTGGAACAGACAAGGCCCCTGCTGGAGCAGGTCCTTTCTTAGAGGTAGAGGCCACGGTTCCTCCGTGAGCATCTCTTGAAGTTCCGGGTACCAAGTCCTTCTTGGCCAATCCGGAACCACGAGTATAGTTCTTACTCCTCTCCTTTTTATGATTCTCAGTACTTTTGGTATGATAGGCAGAGGAGGGAACACATACACTGACTGGTACACCCATGGTGTTACCAGAGCGTCCACCGCTTTTGCCTGAGGGTCCCTTGACCTGGCGCAATATCTGTCTAGTTTTTTGTTGAGACGGGACGCCATCATGTCCACCATTGGTTTTTCCCAACGGTTTACCATCTCATGGAAGACTTCTGGATGAAGTCCCCACTCCCCCGGGTGAAGGTCGTGTCTGCTGAGGAAGTCCGCTTCCCAGTTGTCCACTCCCGGAATGAACACTGCTGACAGTGCTATCACATGATTCTCCGCCCAGCGAAGAATCCTTGCAGCTTCTGCCATCGCCCTCCTGCTTCTCGTGCCGCCCTGTCTGTTTACGTGGGCGACTGACGTGATGTTGTCCGATTGGATCAATACCGCCTGACCCTGAAGCAGGGGTTTTGCTTGACTTAGGGCATTGTAAATGGCCCTTAGTTCCAGAATGTTTATATGAAGAGATGTTTCCATGCTTGACCACAAGCCCTGGAAATTTCTTCCCTGTGTGACTGCTCCCCAGCCTCTCAGGCTGGCATCCGTGGTCACCAGGATCCAATCCTGAATGCCGAATCTGCGGCCCTCTAGTAGATGAGCACTCTGCAGCCACCACAGAAGAGACACCCTTGTCCTTGGCGAAGATGCGATCCAGACCATTTGTCCAGAAGATCCCACTGAAACGTTCTTGCATGGAATCTTCCGAATGGAATCGCTTCGTAAGAAGCCACCATTTTTCCCAGGACCCTCGTGCACTGATGCACTGACACCTGGCCTGGTTTTAGGAGATTCCTGACTAGCTCGGATAACTCCCTGGCCTTCTCCTCTGGGAGAAACACCTTTTTCTGGACTGTGTCCAGAATCATTCCTAGGAACAGGAGACGTGTTGTTGGAATCAGCTGCGATTTTGGAATATTTAGAATCCACCCGTGCTGACGTAACACTAACTGAGATAGTGCTACTCCGACTTCTAACTGTTCCCTGGACCTTGCCCTTATCAGGAGATCGTCCAAGTAAGGGATAATTAAAACGCCTTTTCTTCGAAGAAGAATCATCATTTCGGCCATTACCTTGGTAAAGACCCGAGGTGCCGTGGACAACCCAAACGGCAGCGTCTGAAACTGATAATGACAGTTTTGTACTACAAACCTGAGGTACCCTTGGTGAGAAGGGTAGATTGGGACGTGGAGATAAGCATCTTTGATGTCCAGAGACACCATATAGTCCCCTTCTTCCAGGTTTGCTATCACTGCTCTGAGTGACTCCATCTTGAATTTGAACCTCTTTATGTAAGTGTTCAAGGATTTTAGATTTAAAATCGGTCTCACCGAGCCGTCCGGCTTCGGTACCACAAACAGCGTGGAATAATACCCCTTTCCCTGTTGTAGGAGAGGTACCTTGATTATCACCTGCTGGGAATACAGCTTGTGAATGGCTTCCAAAACTGCCTCCCTGTCGGAGGGAGACTTTGGTAGAGCAGACTTCAGGAACCGGCGAGGGGGAGACGTCTCGAATTCCAGTTTGTACCCCTGTGATACTACCTGCAGAATCCAGGGGTCCACTTGCGAGTGAGCCCACTGCGCGTTGACATTTTTGAGACGGGCCCCCACCGTGTCCGAGTCCGCTTGTAAAGCCCCAGCGTCATGCTGAAGACTTGGCAGAAGCAGAGGAGGGCTTCTGCTCCTGGGAAGAGGCTGCCTGGTGCAGTCTTTTTCCTCTTCCTCTGCCCCGGGGCAGAAATGAGTGGCCTTTTGCCCGCTTGTACTTATGGGAACGAAAGGACTGAGTTTGAAAAGACGGTGTCTTTTTCTGCTGAGAGGTGACCTGGGGTAAAAAGGTGGACTTTCCGGCCGTTGCCGTGGCCACCAGGTCCGATAGACCGGCCCCAAATAACTCCTCCCCTTTATACGGCAATACTTCCATATGTCGTTTGGAATCCGCATCCCCT
This sequence comes from Pseudophryne corroboree, assembly GCF_028390025.1. Classification (NCBI taxonomy): domain Eukaryota; kingdom Metazoa; phylum Chordata; class Amphibia; order Anura; family Myobatrachidae; genus Pseudophryne; species Pseudophryne corroboree. The sequence continues at coordinate 391,131,655 of NC_086445.1, forward strand.
GACCACTGTCGCGTCCATAACGCTCTTCTGGCAGAAATGGACATAGCACTCACTCTTGATGCCAGGGTGCAAATATCCCTCTGTGCATCACGCATATATAGTAATGCATCCTTCGAATGCTCTATAGTTAGTAATATACTGTCCCTATCCAGGGTATCAATATTTTCAGTCAGGGAATCCGACCACGCCACTCCAGCACTGCACATCCAGGCTGAGGCGATTGCTGGTCGCAGTATAACACCAGTATGTGTGTATATACCCTTCAGGATATTTTCCAGCCTTCTATCCGCTGGTTCTTTGAGGGCGGCCGTATCAGGAGACGGTAACGCTACTTGTTTAGATAAACGTGTGAGCGCTTTATCTACTCTAGGGGGTGTTTCCCAACGCGCCCTAACCTCTGGCGGGAAAGGGTATAGTGCCAATAATTTATTAGAAATTAGCACTTTTTTATCGGGGGAAACCCACGCTTTATCACACACCTCATTTAATTAATCTGACTCAGGAAAAACTACTGGTAATTTTTTTACTCCCCACATAATACCCTTCTTTGTGGTACTTGTAGTGTCAGAAATGTTCAATGCCTCCTTCATTGCCGTGATCATGTAACGTGTGGCCCTACTGGACATTACGTTTGTCTCCTCACCGTCGACACTGGACTCAGTATCTGTGTCTGGGTCTGTGTCGACCCACTGAGGTAACGGGCGTTTTATCGCCCCTGACGGTGTCTGAGACGCCTGGACAGGCACTAATTGATTTGTCGGCTGTCTCATGTCGTCAACAGTTTTTTGTAAAGTGCTGACATTGTCACGTAGTTCTTTAAATACAACCATCCAGTCAGGTGTCGACTCCCTAGGGGGTGACATCACTAACACAGGCAATTGCTCTGCTTCCACATCATTTTCCTCCTCATACATGTCGACACAATCGTACCGACACCCAGCACACACACAGGGAATGCTCTGATAGAGGACAGGACCCCACTAGCCCTTTGGGGAGACAGAGGGAGAGTTTGCCAGCACACACCAGAGCGCTATATATATATAGGGATAACCTTATATAAGTGTTACTCCCTTTTATAGCTGCTGTTTATAATTTAGCTGCCAATAGTGCCCCCCCTCTCTCGTTTTTACCCTGATTCTGTAGGGACTGCAGGGGAGAGTCAGGGAGCCGTCCTTCCAGCGGAACTGTGAGGGAAAATGGCGCTTGTGTGCTGAGGAGATAGGCTCCGCCCCTTCACGACGGCCTTATCTCCCGTTTTTTTCTGGAAAACTGGCAGGGGTTAAATACATCCATATAGCCCAGGAGCTATATGTGATGTATTTCTTTTGCCATCCTAAGGTATTTCAGTTTTTATTGCGTCTCAGGGCGCTCCCCCCCAGCGCCCTGCACCCTCAGTGACCGGAGTGTGAAGTGTGCTGAGAGCAATGGCGCACAGCTGCAGTGCTGTGCGCTACCTTAGTTGAAGACAGGAACGTCTTCTGCCGCCGATTTCACCGGACCTCTTCGTTCTTCTGGCTCTGTAAGGGGGCCGGCGGCGCGGCTCCGGGACCCATCCAGGCTGAACCTGTGATCGTCCCTCTGGAGCTAATGTCCAGTAGCCTAAGAAGCCCAATCCACTCTGCACGCAGGTGAGTTCGCTTCTTCTCCCCTTAGTCCCACGATGCAGTGAGCCTGTTGCCAGCAGGACTCACTGAAAATAAAAAACCTAAAATAAACTTTTACTCTAAGCAGCTCAGGAGAGCCACCTAGCATGCACCCTTCTCGTTCGGGCACAAGAATCTAACTGAGGCTTGGAGGAGGATCATAGGGGGAGGAGCCAGTGCACACCAGCTAGTTCAAGCTTTTACTTTTGTGCCCAGTCTCCTGCGGAGCCGCTATTCCCCATGGTCCTTACGGAGTCCCAGCATCCACTTAGGACGTTAGAGAAAGCCTATTGCTGTCATTACAAATGGACTTTTTACTGTCTCATCAAGATGATGTCATCAAAAGGACCAAAACACAGGGGTGGGGCCTGCTCACAGCATTGCAGCAATGGACGCCGGTGCAGTAGCTGTGTCTAGCATGGAGTCGCAGACTGTTTGCAGTTTACTGCTGCTTTCTGCTACAGACAGCTTGATGCAGCTTTTCACCTTGTGCTACCTACTGCAGAGCTGGAGAAGGAGAGCTCAATTCTTTGCAGAGAGGGCTACCTATCGACGCAAATATTTGAAAAGGAGGAGAGCGCGTATATCATCCACTGTTGTTATTTCTCTCATAACAATGAACTCTACACCAAGCCGAAGAATGTGGATGAGAGATCGCAGACATGGGGAAGCATTCATGCAGACTATTCTAGCATATCAGGAGGAGCAGTGGATGGCAAACTTCAGGATGTCTCGCGCTACATTCGAGTATGTTTTGGAACTACTGTCCCCCGCAATAACCATGCAGACCACCAGGTTCCGTAAGCCCATTGAGCCAGCCAGGAGATTAGCGATTGCTCTCTGGTGGTATGCTACCCCTGGAGAGTATCGCACAGTTTCCAGTTTATTTGGAGTAGGGATTGGCACGGTCTGCAAGATTGTCTACCAGGTCACGCGGGCATTGCTGGATACCATGTACCATCGCTTTATTTCCTTGCCACAAGGACAGCGGCTAGATGAGACTATAAAAGGGTTTAAGAAGCGTGGCTACCCACAGTGTGCTGGTGCCATAGATGGGACCCACATCCCCATCATCGCCCCCCGTGACAACCCAGCAGACTATTACAATCGTAAGGGTTGGCATTCCATTGTTCTGCAAGCGGTAGTGGACCACAAATACTGGTAAGCACTGTTTCACTAATGTGTTTGAAATAGGCTTGGCCTGTTTTATGATAATGCATAAACCTTTATTTTTAGTTTCACAGATGTCTTCATAGGGTGGCCCGGACGGTCACATGATGCAAGGGTTCTCGCCAACTCCGATCTTTACAGTATTGCTGAGGACAAGCTTGGTGGATGGCTTTTCCCTCGAGAGGTAAGATTATTTACTACTTAAACTGAAATGTTTGCCCATAAACCAATAGTCAAGTTTTACCCCTGTAATAATATTAATGTTTTATTAACAGAAATCGGTGATCGTACATGGTGTGGACATCCCGGTCCATCTCATTGGTGATGCAGCATACCCATTACAGCGCTGGCTAATGAAGGGCTACACCCAGCATGTTCACTTATCCCCCGAACAGACATCATATACCCATGCCCTAAGTTCGGCCCGTATGGCAGTGGAGAATGCGTTTGGGCGTTTAAAAGGACGCTGGCGCTGCCTCATGAAGAGGAATGATGTGGACTTGAAAATAATGCCAGATATAGTAGCGGCCTGCTGCATTCTCCATAACATATGTGAGATTCAAAAGGAAAACTTTCTCCCCGAGTGGAATATACATGATCATGGGGCGGGGGTCGCTGTACATGATGCACCAGGCTTGGTGGGGGGGCATGACGCTGCCAGCGAGTGCATAAGGGCCACCATTGCAGCTAATCTTCAAACAATGTTGCAGTAGAGAAGACAGACAAGTTTTTGTGTGCAAACAATTTTTGTTTATTTCGATTTTCAGTTATAAAAATTTGGTTCAAAAGTTGTTATTATATTTTTTCTTTTAAACAGTTGGCACACATTTTCTGAGGTAACAATATAAAATATTTAAGTGCAAACATGTCACTGTAAAATTCCACATAACGCAAGGGGTCTTCAACATGTGTCCCTCCAGCTGTTGTGGAACAACATGTACCAGCATGTGTTGCTATGTATTTCCACAACAGCTAGAGGGCCACATGGTGAAGACACCTGCCCTGAGGTAAAAGAGTAAAGTGCAAACAGGGCACTCTGTAAAAAAACAAAACCCTAATGTTTGGTTTGGCAGGTATCGGGTTACCCCCAATATTTGGATCACACTGCCGCACATTTTCTGAGGTAACAATATAAAATATTTAAGTGCAAACATGTCACTGTAAAATTCCACATAACGCAAGGGGTCTTCAACATGTGTCCCTCCAGCTGTTGTGGAACAACATGTACCAGCATGTGTTGCTATGTGTTTCCACAACAGCTAGAGGGCCACATGGTGAAGACACCTGCCCTGAGGTAAAAGAGTAAAGTGCAAACAGGGCACTCTGTAAAAAAAAAACCCTAATGTTTGGTTTGGCAGGTATCGGGTTACCCCCAATATTTGGATCACACTGCCGCACATTTTCTGAGGTAACAATATAAAATATTTAAGTGCAAACATGTCACTGTAAAATTCCACATAACGCAAGGGGTCTTCAACATGTGTCCCTCCAGCTGTTGTGGAACAACATGTACCAGCATGTGTTGCTATGTGTTTCCACAACAGCTAGAGGGCCACATGGTGAAGACACCTGCCCTGAGGTAAAAGAGTAAAGTGCAAACAGGGCACTCTGTAAAAAAAAAAACCTAATGTTTGGTTTGGCAGGTATCGGGTTACCCCCAATATTTGGATCACACTGCCGCACATTTCCTGAGGTAACAATATAAAAAGGTAGCCCCAATATCTGGATCCCACTGCCCATTTTCTGAGGTAACAATATAAAAGTTTAAAGTGCTAACAGGGCACTCTGTAAAATCAAAATAATGTTTGCATTTGTATGTATCAGGGTTGAGGATACAGTGCAAACAGAACCTTAAAACACAAACATTGTTTTATAACCCGCTGCTCTAAGGCAGTTGTCTATATACCTGAAATTCTGAGGATTGCGGGATTTGTGTTGGGGGATTTGAGGGAGGCTCATAGTTGTATGGACCATATGGGTGCTGTGGGTAGGCTGTGTCTTGCTGTTGTGTTTGTGTGGTATTCCCTATGGTACGTGCAAACGTGCGTTCAAAAAATGTCATCTGCCTATCATGCATGGTCATTAACTGACTCATAAAAGTTTGATGCATTCCTTTTTCTGACGCAAGAAATCTCTCAAGCCGTGCATCTTCCTGGGCATTGAGCTCACTATCTGCCTCACGCAGGTGATCCACGATAATGGACTTCATTGCTTTGACCGTTTGTTCTGTTTTGTTCAGTTTCTTTTTCCGCTGTGGAACGTTGTAGACTGTGAAGGAGATGAAACAGAATGTAAGCAACAATATAAAAATAGCAGTGGTAGCATATACGTGTTTGTGGCCTTCTCCCACCTGCACACTAGCTATACTCTGCAACATTACCATGATTCTATAAAAAAATAGCAGTGGTAGCATATACGTGTTTGTGGCCTTCTCCCACCTGCACACTAGCTATACTCTGCAACATTACCATGCCTTTACATATAGGGACTGCTGCAACTGTATTTGTAATGGTAATACTTACTATTTGAGCGCAAAGTCGTGGTCTTGGGGGGTTGCGACGTCTCCGCCTGAGACTGTGGTACGTCCTCAATAGTGGCACTGATGGAATCATCATTGACGGTCGAGTCTTCGAAACTGCTGTCCGATATAAGCAGCGGGGATGATGGGCTGCATTGTGAGCTGGGAAGGCTGTGCTGTGTTTCGTCACAGTCCTCGTCGACTGACATCTGGCGACAGGCAGAGCTGGATGACGATAGTGCTATGGGATTTGTTATCGCAGTTTTGCCGAAGACATTATAGCATAGGTCATAATATGGCCATTCCATACGTCCAGCACCACTTTTCTTGCGGTTATGGTCGTGTACTTTGGTGAATTGTCTGCGTAGTGCCTTCAATTTGTTAACGACTTGTTGCTGGGTTTTTTGGATGCCCCTTTCTGCCAGCATAAGGGATATGTTCTTGTAGACGATAGCATCCTTAACTGTTCCAGTCACCTGCCTTCTTATTTCTTCCTCTCCCCGAATATTAAGCAGCTCTTTGATCTCTGTGTCTGACCAGGTATGGCTAGCCATGTTGCTGTGCTGGAGCTTCTGCTGCTGTATATTGTCTGTTTGTTTGGAAGCTGCTGCAATAAAAATATCTGTATGTACCCAGCGCGACTTCAGAGTGTTTTGTTTGCTGCCTCAATGCCTGCATGTGCCCAGCGTAGTGTTGTTTGCTGCTGCGGTGCCTGCATGTGCCCAGCGTGTCTCCCAGGGATGACATCATCTTCCAGTGCCCCAGAAGCAGCCAATCAGCGTCTCAGAGCGTTACTCGGGTCTGAAAACACGTGTAATGACCGTTTCCACTGCACCGCTATCCGTGTCATTACCGTGTTCTACCCAGGTAAATAGCCGGGTTGGATTCCCGGGTCACTCAACCCGTGTTGACCCGTTTCCACCTACTAAAAATCCGTGTCGATGCGCGCCCCCGTGCAAAAACACGGGTAAAAACAGCTAGTGGAAAAGGGGTATTAGCCTGATTTAGAGGTGTACACAATTGCATGCGCAGCTGTGATTGCTCATGCAAGGTGAGAACTAAAATATATCACCATGGGCGTGTCTCATCCGCCACTCACGTACTTAACCGGAAACATTGGTCGCACATCAATGCACCATCATCCCCCTGAGCAAGTCTGTGTTGTCTCAGATACCCCTTTCACACCGTACAAATAAACCGGTATCGACCCAGTATATTGCCTTGTCTGTGTGCGGTGTGAAAGGTGCCATGGTCATTAAATCCCACCTGACCCATTAAATCAACGGGAATAAAGCCGGGTTATTCCCGGGTTGAATACCGGGTCAGGTGTAGTGTGAACGGGATGCCGGGTCGATGTGACACGTTTACTACATAGGGAGCAGTGGCGCGGAGTTGAGCACATCTCCCAGCGCCGCCCCTGCACCCAGTGCCGGCTCAACACCCTGCCGCTATGGGAACCCGACTCGGCATATTGCAGGTCAGGGATGCTGATCCCACCCGACAAGGACCCATTTCCAATTTCTCTTACTTCCTAGAGGATGCTGGGGTCCACATTAGTACCATGGGGTATAGACAGGTCCACCAGGAGCCATTGGCACTTTAAGAGTTTTAAGGTGTGGGCTGGCTCCTCCCTCTATGCCCCTCCTACCAGACTCAGTTTAGAAAATGTGCCCGGAGGAGCCGGTCACAGCTAGGGGAGCTCTACAGAGTTCTCTTGGTAAAGAGTAATTTCTCTGACGTCCTAGTGGATGCTGGGAACTCCGTAAGGACCATGGGGAATAGCGGCTCCGCAGGAGACTGGGCACAAAAGTAAAAGCTGTAGGACTACCTGGTGTGCACTGGCTCCTCCCTCTATGACCCTCCTCCAAGCCTCAGTTAGATTTTTGTGCCCGGCCGAGAAGGGTGCACACTAGGGGCTCTCCTGAGCTTCTTAGTGAAAAGTTTAGTTTTAGGCTTTTTATTTTCAGTGAGACCTGCTGGCAACAGGCTCACTGCATCGAGGGACTAAGGGGAGAAGAAGCGAACTCACCTGCGTGCAGAGTGGATTGGGCTTCTTAGGCTACTGGACACCATTAGCTCCAGAGGGACCGAACACAGGCCCAGCCTCGGAGCTCGGTCCCGGAGCCGCGCCGCCGGCCCCCTTACAGAGCCAGAAGCAAGAAAAGGTCCGGAAAAATCAGCGGCAGAAGACATCAGTCTTCAACAAGGTAGCGCACAGCACTGCAGCTGTGCGCCATTGTTACTCAGGCACACTTCACACTCCGGTCACTGAGGGTGCAGGGAGCTAGGGGGGGGCGCCCTGAGCAGCAATGTAAAACACCTTGGCTGGCATAAATACACCACATATAACCCCCAGGGCTATATGGGTGTATTTTAACCCCTGCCAGAATTACCAAAAAAGCGTGAGAAAAGGCCGCAGAGAAGGGGGCGGAGCCTATCTCCTCAGCACACGGGCGCCATTTTCCATCACAGCTCCGCTGGAAGGACGTCTCCCTGACTCTCCCCTGCAGTCCTGCACTACAGAAAAGGGTAAAAAAGAGAGGGGGGGCACTAATTTGGCGCAGTTTTATATTAACAGCAGCTATAAAGGAAAAGCACACTTGATAGTGGTATTCCTGTATATATATAGCGCTCTGGTGTGTGCTGGCATACTCTCCCTCTGTCTCCCCAAAGGGCTAGTGGGGTCCTGTCCTCTATCAGAGCATTCCCTGTGTGTGTGCGGTGTGTCGGTACGATTGTGTCGACATGTTTGAGGAGGAAAATGAGATGGAAGCGGAGCAATTGCCTATTATACAGTTGTCACCCCCTAGGGAGTCGACACCTGAGTGGATGAGCTTGTGGAAGGAATTGCGTGACAGTGTCAGCTCCTTACGACAGACAGTTGACGACATGAGACAGCCGGCTAATCAGCTTGTGCCTGTCCAGGGGTCTCAAACGCCATCAGGGGTTTTAAAACGCCCGTTACCTCAAATGGCAGACACAGACACGGATACTGACTCCAGTGTCGATGATGAGGAGACAAACGTGACTTCCACTAGGGCCACACGTTACATGATTGAAGCAATGAAAAATGTATTGCATATATCTGATAATACAAGTACCACTAAGAAGGGTATTATGTTTGGTGAGAAAAAACTGCCTGTAGTTTTTCCTGTATCCGAGGAATTAAATGAAGTGTGTGATGAGGCGTGGGTTTCCCCCGATAAAAAACTGATAATTCCTAAAAGGTTATTGGCATCGTACCCTTTCCCGCCAGAGGATAGGGCACGTTGGGAAACACCCCCTAGGGTGGATAAAGCGCTCACACGCTTGTCTAAACAGGTAGCACTACCCTCTCCCGATACGGCCGCCCTAAAGGAACCTGCCGATAGAAAGCTGGAGAATATCCTAAAATGTATATACTCTCACACGGGTGTTATACTGCGACCAGCAATAGCCTCAGCCTGGATGTGCAGTGCGGGCCTGGCGTGGTCGGATTCCCTGACTGAAAATATTGATACCCTTGATAGGGACAGTATATTATTGACTATAGAGCATTTGAAGGATGCATTTCTATATATGCGTGATGCACAGAGGGATATTTGCCGACTGGCATCAAGAGTTAGCACGCTGTCCATTTCTGCAAGAAGAGGTTTATGGACGCGGCAGTGGTCAGGTGATGCGGATTCTAAAAGGCACATGGAAGTATTGCCTTATAAGGGGTAGGAGTTATTTGGGGTAGGTCTATCAGACCTGGTAGCCACGGCAACTGCTGGAAAATCCACATTTTTACCCCAGGTAGCTTCTCAACCTAAGAAGACGCCATATTATCAGGCGCAGTCCTTTCGGCCCCATAAGGGCAAGCGGGCAAAAGGCGCCTCATTTCTGCCCCGTGGCAGAGGGAGAGGAAAAAGGCTGCAACAAACAGCCAGTTCCCAGGAACAAAAGCCCTCTCCCGCCTCCGCAAAGTCCTCAGCATGACGCTGGGGCTTTACAAGCGGACTCAGGCACGGTGGGGGCCTGTCTCAAGAAGTTCAGTGCGCACTGGGCCCACTCGCAAGTGGACCCCTGGATCCTTCAGGTGGTATCTCAGGGGTACAAATTGGAATTTGAGACGTCTCCCCCTCGCCGTTTTCTAAAGTCTGCTTTACCGACGTCTCCCTCAGACAGGGAGGCAGTATTGGAAGCCATTCACAAGCTGTATTCCCAGCAGGTGATAATCAAGGTACCCCTCCTACAACAGGGAAAGGGGTACTATTCCACACTATTTGTGGTACCGAAGCCGAACGGCTCGGTGAGACCAATTTTAAACCTGAAATCCTTGAACACTTACATACAAAGGTTCAAATTCAAGATGGAGTCACTCAGAGCAGTGATTGCAAACCTAGAAGAAGGGGACTATATGGTGTCTCTGGACATCAAAGATGCTTACCTACACGTCCCAATTTACCCTTCTCACCAAGGGTACCTCAGGTTTGTGGTACAGAACTGTCACTATCAGTTTCAGACGCTGCCGTTTGGATTGTCCACGGCACCCCGGGTCTTTACCAAGGTATTGGCCGAAATGATGATACTCCTTCGAAGGAAGGGAGTTTTAGTTATCCCTTACTTGGACGATCTCCTGATAAGGGCAAGATCCAGGGAACAGTTGGAAGTCGAGGTAGCACTATCTCAGATAGTGCTGCGCCAGCACGGTTGGATTCTCAATATTCCAAAATCGCAGCTGATCCCGACGACACGACTTCTATTCCTAGGGATGATCCTGGACACAGTCCAGAAAAAGGTGTTTCTCCCGGAGGAGAAAGCCAGGGAGTTATCCGAACTAGTCAGAAAGCTCCTAAAACCAGGCCAAGTCTCAGTGCATCAATGCACAAGGGTTCTGGGAAAAATGGTGGCTTCTTACGAAGCAATCCCATTCGGCAGATTCCACGCAAGAACCTTCCAGTGGGATCTGCTAGACAAATGGTCCGGGTCGCATCTTCAGATGCATCAGCAGATAATCTTGTCTCCAAGGACAAGAGTGTCTCTCCTGTGGTGGTTGCAGAGTGCTCATCTTCTAGAGGGCCGCAGATTCGGCATTCAGGACTGGGTCCTGGTGACCACGGATGCCAGCCTGAGAGGCTGGGGAACAGTCACACAGGGAAGAAATTTCCAGGGCTTGTGGTCAAGCCTGGAGACATCACTTCACATAAATATCCTGGAGCTAAGAGCCATCTACAATGCTCTGAGCCTAGCAAGACCTCTGCTTCAAGGTCAGCCGGTGCTGATCCAGTCGGACAACATCACGGCAGTCGCCCACGTAAACAGACAGGGCAGCACAAGAAGCAGGAGGGCAATGACAGAAGTTGCAAGGATTCTTCGCTGGGCAGAAAATCATGTGATAGCACTGTCAGCAGTGTTCATTCCGGGAGTGGACAACTGGGAAGCAGACTTCCTCAGCAGACACGACCTCCACCCGGGGGAGTGGGGACTTCACCCAGAAGTCTTCCACATGATTGTGAACCGTTGGGAAAAACCAAAGGTGGACATGATGGTGTCCCGCCTCAACAAAAAACTAGACAGGTATTGCGCCAGGTCGAGGGACCCTCAGGCAATAGCTGTGGACGCTCTGGTAACACCATGGGTGTACCAGTCAGTGTATGTGTTCCCTCCTCTGCCTCTCATACCCAAGGTACTGAGGATCATAAGAAGGAGAGGAGTAAGGACTATACTCGTGGCTCCGGATTGGCCAAGAAGGACTTGGTACCCGGAACTTCAAGAGATGCTCACAGAGGACCCGTGGCCTCTACCTCTAAGAAAGGACCTGCTCCAGCAGGGACCCTGTCTGTTCCAAGACTTACCGCGGCTGCGTTTGACGGCATGGCGGTTGAACGCCGGATCCTGAAGGAAAATGGCATTCCGGATGAAGTCATCCCTACCCTGATCAAAGCCAGGAAGGATGTAACCGTACAACATTATCACCGTATTTGGCGTAAATATGTTGCGTGGTGCGAGGCCAGGAAGGCCCCTACAGAGGAATTTCAACTGGGTCGTTTCCTGCATTTCCTGCAAACAGGACTGTCTATGGGCCTAAAATTAGGGTCCATTAAGGTTCAAATTTCGGCCCTGTCGATTTTCTTCCAAAAAGAACTGGCTTCAGTTCCTGAAGTACAGACGTTTGTCAAGGGGGTACTGCATATACAACCTCCTTTTGTGCCTCCAGTGGCACCTTGGGATCTCAATGTAGTTTTGGGGTTCCTAAAACCACATTGGTTTGAACCACTTTCCACTGTGGACTTAAAATATCTCACATGGAAGGTGGTAATGCTGTTAGCCCTGGCTTCAGCCAGGCGTGTCTCAGAATTGGCGGCTTTATCCTATAAAAGCCCTTACCTAATTTTTCATACGGACAGGGCAGAATTGAGGACTCGTCCTCAATTTCTCCCTAAGGTGGTTTCAGCATTTCACTTGAACCAGCCTATTGTGGTGCCTGCGGCTACTAGGGACTTGGAGGACGTAGTCAGGTCCCTGAAAATATATGTTTCCAGGACGGCTGGAGTCAGAAAATCTGACTCGCTGTTTATCCTGTATGCACCCAACAAGCTGGGTGCTCCTGCTTCTAAGCAGACTATTGCTCGTTGGATTTGTAGTACAATTCAGCTTGCACATTCTGTGGCAGGCCTGCCACAGCCAAAATCTGTAAAAGCCCATTCCATAAGGAAAGTGGGCTCATCTTGGGCGGCTGGACGTAGTCAGGTCCCTGAAAATATATGTTTCCAGGACGGCTGGAGTCAGAAAATCTGACTCGCTGTTTATCCTGTATGCACCCAACAAGCTGGGTGCTCCTGCTTCTAAGCAGACTATTGCTCGTTGGATTTGTAGTACAATTCAGCTTGCACATTCTGTGGCAGGCCTGCCACAGCCAAAATCTGTAAAAGCCCATTCCATAAGGAAAGTGGGCTCATCTTGGGCGGCTGCCCGAGGGGTCTCGGCTTTACAACTTTGCCAAGCAGCTACTTGGTCAGGGGCAAACACGTTTGCTAAATTCTACAAATTTGATACCCTGGCTGAGGAGGACCTGGAGTTCTCTCATTCGGTGCTGCAGAGTCATCCGCACTCTCCCGCCCGTTTGGGAGCTTTGGTATAATCCCCATGGTCCTTACGGAGTTCCCAGCATCCACTAGGACGTCAGAGAAAATAATAATTTACTTACCGATAATTCTATTTCTCGTAGTCCGTAGTGGATGCTGGGCGCCCATCCCAAGTGCGGATTGTCTGCAATACTTGTACATAGTTATTGTTACAAAAATCGGGTTATTATTGTTGTGAGCCATCTTTTCAGAGGCTCCTCTGTTATCATGCTGTTAACTGGGTTCAGATCACAGGTTGTACGGTGTGATTGGTGTGGCTGGTATGAGTCTTACCCGGGATTCAATATCCTTCCTTATTGTGTACGCTCGTCGGGCACAGTATCCTAACTGAGGCTTGGAGGAGGGTCATAGGGGGAGGAGCCAGTGCACACCAGGTAGTCCTAAAGCTTTTACTTTTGTGCCCAGTCTCCTGCGGAGCCACTACTCCCCATGGTCCTTACGGAGTTCCCAGCATCCACTACGGACTACGAGAAATAGAATTATCGGTAAGTAAATTCTTATTTTTTTCTTTCTTTTCAGTTTTTTTATTTTACAGGGAGGCTGTTGGCAACAGCCTCCCTGCAGCGTGGGACCCGGGGGGGGGGGGGAGGGGGGGGGAGGGGGGGGGCTTGTCAGTGTCCGCCCCACGGGGTCTTCAGCCACTGCACCCGCTGACTGGACGTTTGCTCCAGAGTGGTCTGATCACGCCCTGCCGCAGGGGAACGCTTGCCCCGGCAGCAAACCGCCACCCCCTCAGAAGCTGAAGCGTGGCGAGGAAGTCACTGACCCCCCTTGCAAGCGGGGGGACAGTGTGAAAAATGCGGCTGCAGGGTCAGGAGCGTGGTTGTTCCAGCGCTCCTGGAAGGCTCAGCGGTACCTTGGTGCGGCGCTGGGAGGGAGCGCCCTGGGCCAGCTCCGGAGCCTACACTGGTTTTTTTCAGCATATCGGGGTCTGCGGACCCAGGTCAGCAAATTCCTCCGGACCAGTATAATCTTCATGTGAGCGGGAAGACAGCGCTATTGAAGGGGGCGGAGCTTCTCAGAGCGGACCCAACGGCGTTAAGCGCCATTTTTCCTGCCTGCAGTCATGGTTCACTGGATCCAGGTCCCTCCAGAGCTTTCTCCAGCAGTCTGTACGGTACCAGGGGGCTGTAGAGGGGAGGGGAGGGAAGGCTGCATAAAGGCTGTGTTGCCTAATAAGGGACACAGTCAGCGCTGAGAAGGGACTCCCTTTGCCTGAAAAGTGCTGTGTGTGGGTTGGCTCCATTCTCTGCGTCTCTCTGCCATTCTGCCATTCTTGGGTGGGGGGGGGGGGGGGGGTGACTCTGTCTCCATAATACCCTGTGTGTTTGTGGGGTGTTTGAGTGTGTGTGCAACATGTCTAGGGACACTGTTTCATATGCTGCAGAGGATTTGTCTTCCTAGGAAGACTGCATTCCATGTAATCAGGATTGCACTGTTTTAGCGCAGATCCCAGCTAGAAAGCCAGAATGGTTAGTCTCACTGAGGGGGACTATTTCTTAGATTTCTGATAGGGTGGCTAGGACTGGGCATGCCACTCAGGTCCTCCAGTCCTCTATGGTGGTTTGGTCTGATTCTGCCTCCTCGGGGTCCCCTGCGGTACATTCTCATAAACGTGCGCTTGCAATTATGCAGGATGACATGGACACCGACTCTGACGCTGCAGACGGTGATGGGGATGTGTTGCGGGGGACGGCATCACTTGCCAAGGGGGTGCAGTTGATGATTGAAGCTGTCAGGGATGTTTTACACATTTCAGACACAGCTCCGGAACAGGTGGAGGAGGCCTTCTTCACAGATAATAAGAAGCCCCCCCTCGCTTTCCCGGCATCCAAAGAATTGAATGCTATCTTTGAAAAGGCATGGGAAACTCCGGAAAAGAAATTCCAGATTCCCAAGAGGGTCTTGGTGGCTTTCCCCTTCCCAGAGGAAGATAGAAAGAGATGGGAATCCCTGCCGATAATCAACGCCTCTGTATCCAGGCTGTCCAAGCAGGTGGTATTACCGGTCCCGGGATCTACCGCGTTAAAGGACCCAGCAGATCGCAAGGTGGATGCTACGGCTACCGCGGGTAAGTCTCATTTTCTCCCCTCAGCTGCACCGGCTACGAAGAAGCCTTTTTTCATCTACCGCGTCACAGTCCTTTCGGCCCGCAAGGCCTAGAAAGAATAAGCCTTCGAACACCTTCAGAGGTGTTCGTGCCAAAGGAAAGAAACCTGCTCCCGCAGGTTCCCAGACCCAGAAGCCCGCTTCTGATACCCCGAAGTCCTCCGCATGACGGTGGACTGCTAGGCCTGCAGGAAGGTCAGGTTGGGGCGAGACTCTGGCAGTTCAGCCACGTCTGGGTGTCGTCGGGTCTGACCCCTGGGTCCTGGAAATAGTATCCAGACGGTACAGACTGGAGTTTCGGGATCCCCCGCCTCACTGTTTCTTCAAGTCAGGCTTGCCAGCGCTGCTGGCGGACAGGACGATTCTCCTGGAGGCCATCAGAAAATTGGTGGTATCAGAGGTCATTGTTCAGGTCCCTCTTCAGCAGCGGCACACGGGTTATTATTCGAACCTTTTTATGGTATCGAAACCGAATGGTTCGGTACGGCCTTTTCTAAATTTAAAATCTTTGAACCCTTATCTCAAGGAGTTCAAATTCAAGATGGAATCTCTGCAAGCTGTCATTTCGGGGCTGATGGAGGGGGAGTTCCTGGTGTCCCTGGACATCAATGATGCTTACCTCCGCATTCCCATTTGGGCGCCGCATCAAGCTTATCTCAGGTTTGTGCTGATGGACGATCACTGTCAGTTCCAGGCGCTGCCATTTGTCCTCTCAACAGCACCAAGGATCTTCACCAAGGTGATGGCGGAGATGATGGTTCTCCTCCGCAAACAGGGGGTGAACATAATTCCATATCTGGACGATCTCCTGATCAAGGCGTCATCCAGGGAGAGGTTGTTGCGGTCCATCGCGCTCACGACACAGCTGCTCAGGACGCACGGTTGGATCCTGAACCTTCCGAAGTCTCATTTGGAGCCAACAAGGCGGCTGTCTTTCCTGGGAATGATCCTCGACACGGAAGTGCAGAGGGTATTCCTCCCGGCGGAGAAAGCGTTGGTGATTCAGACAATGCTCCAGGATGTCCTAAGGCCTACCCGGGTATCGGTTCATCAATGCATACGCCTCCTGGGGAAGATGGTTGCTGCCTACGAGGCTCTGCCCGACCTTTTCAACTGGACCTATTGGACCAGTGGTCGGGCTCTCACCTACACATGCACAAGAGGATACGCCTGTCTCCGAAAGCCAGAATTTCACTTCTCTGGTGGCTGCAACTTCCAAACCTTCTGGAAGTGCGAAGGTTCGGAATTCAAGACTGGATCCTTTTAACCACAGATGCAAGTCTAAGAGGTTGGGGAGCAGTCGCTCTGGGAGAAACCTTTCAGGGACAGTGGTCGACTCAAGAGTCGTTTCTCCCGCTAAACATCTTTGAACTCAGGGCCATGTACAATGCCCTTCTGCAAGCAGCACACCTTCTACAGCATCAGGCTGTTCAGGTTCAGTCAGACAATGTGACCAAAGTGGCTTACATAAACCGACAAAGTGGAATGAAGAGCAGGGCTGCCATGGCAGAGGTGTCAAAAATCCTCAGTTGGGCAGAAAGGCACGTGGTAGCGATGTCGGAAGATTTCATTCCGGTCGTAGACAACTGGGAAGCAGACTTCCTCAGCAGACACGATCTCCATCCAGGAGAGTGGGGTCTCCACCCGGAGGTGTTCGAGGAGGTAACCGGTTGGTGGGGGGTTCCCCACATAGCCATGATGGCCTCACGCCTCAACAAAAAGCTACGGAGGTACTGTTCAAGGTCAAGAGACACAGAGGCGGTGGCGGTGGACGCACTGGTAACACCGTGGGTATTCAAGTCAGTGTATGTGTTTCCTCCACTTCCTCTGATACCAAGGGTTCTTCAGCTCGTGAGAAGAACAAAGGTCCTGACAATCCTCATTGCTCCGGACAGGCCAAGGAGGGCTTTGTACGCGGATCTGCTGGATATTCTGCTGGAAGATCCACGGCCTTTACCTCTTCGGGAGGATCTGCTTCTGCAGGGCCCGTTCGCTTATTAAGACTTACCGTGGCTACGTTTGATGACATGGCGGTTGAACGCCAGATCCTAGCTCGGAAAGGTATCCCGAGTGATGTCATTCCTACCCTGATACAGGCCATGAAGGGGGTAACGTCTAAGCATTACCATCGCATTTGGAAAAAATATGTTTCTTGGTGTGAGGCCAAGAAGTTTCTGGCAGTGGAGTTTCAACTTGGTCGTTTTCTCCTTTTCCTGCAAGCGTGGGTGGATATGGGACCGAGACTGGGTTCCATCAAAGTCCAGATCTCTGCTTTGTCCATCTTCTTCCAAAAACAATTCCTGAAGTTCAGACCTTTTTGAAAGGGGCTCTACACATCCAGCCTCCCTTTGTGGCACCTACAGCTCCATGGGATCTGGATGTGGTGCTGCAGTTCCTGCAATCTGCTTGGTTTGAGCCTCTACAGGAGGCTGATCTCAAGTTTCTCACGTGGTAGGCGGTCACTCTGTTGGCCTTGGCTTCTGCACGTCGCGTGTCAGAATTTGGGGCTTTATCTTGTAAAAGTCCCTATCTGATCTTCCATGAAGATAGGGCGGAACTTAGGACTCGTCCACAGTTCCTGCCTAAGGTTGTGTCGGCTTTTCACATCAACCAACCTATTGTGGTGCCAGTGGCTACTGACTCCTCAATTACTTCAAAGGCCTTGGATGTAGTGAGGACTTTGAAGATTTACGTGAAGAGAACAGCTCGTCATAGGAAAAGTGACTCACTGTTTCTCCTCTATGATCCTAAGAAAATTGGATGTCCTGTTTCTAAGCAGTCGATTTCACGCTGGATCAGGTTCACTATCCAGCATGCTTATTCCATGGTAGGACTGCCGTGTCCGAAATCCGTAAAGGCCCACTCTACTCGTAAAGTGGGCTCTTCCTGGGCGGCTGCCCGGGGTGTCTCGGCAGTACAACTCTGTCGACCAGCTACTTGGTCTGGGTCGAATACGTTTGCCAAGTTTTACAAGTTCGATACTCTGGCCTCTGATGACCCCAAGTTTGATCAAGCAGTGTTGCAGGAGCCTCCGCGCTCTCCCTCCCGTTCTGGGAGCTTTGGTACATCCCCATGGTACTAATGTGGACCCCAGCATCCTCTAGGACGTGAGAGAAAATAGGATTTTGGTTACCTACCGGTAAATCCTTTTCTCGTAGTCCGTAGAGGATGCTGGGCGCCCGCCCAGCGCTTCGTTTTCCTGCATTTGTTTTCTGGTTTAGTGTTACCTGGTTCCTAGGTAAGTTCTGTGTTATTTACTGTTTCAGCTGTTGCTGAAGTTATTCCGGCATGTGGGCCAGATTTGCATGTTTGTGTGAGCTGGTATGAATCTCGCCACTATCTGTGTAATTCCTTCTCTCAAAGTATGTTGTCTCCTCGGGCACAGTTTCTAGACTGAGTCTGGTAGGAGGGGCATAGAGGGAGGAGCCAGCCCACACTTTAAACTCTTAAAGTGCCAATGGCTCCTGGTGGACCCGTCTATACCATACCTCCCAACTGTCCCGCTTTTCGGAACCTGTCCCGCTGTCCCACCCGTTTGGCAGCAGTGTCCCGCGGGCGGGGAGGGGCAGTTGGGAGAGCCTTTGATCACCCGCAGCCGGTGATCACTGAAAACATGCTGTGAGCACGAGCACTGCATGCATTCAGTGCTAGGAGGGGAGCGGGGGCTGCCCAGCTACTCGAGGAGTGCTGGGCACGCCCCCAAAAGGCAGGAAAATGCCCCGTTTGGTGAGGCCACGCCCATCACGGGCAAGCCCACGCCCATCATGGGCAAAGCCACACACCCTTTTTGGATCGGCGCGTGGCTACACCGCGCGAGAGTCCCGACTTCATCAAGACGAAAGTTGGGAGGTAAGCTATACCCCATGGTACTAATGTGGACCCCAGCATCCTCTACGGACTACGAGAAAAGGATTTACCGGTAGGTAACCAAAATCCTATTTTTTTCTGAAAGGGATAAGACTGAGCAACTCACCTGAGATACCTGGCCTTCTCCTGTTGATTTTGCAGTTTATGAAAACCAAAAAACGGACCCAACAGGCCTGTGTTTGTTTAGCCACCCCCTTTATCTCCCCCAACCACTGACTACCTGTCTCTCTCTTTGCTAATCCTCTGTGAGTTCGCTTTTGCAAGACCATCACCACGCATGCATAGTATGGCTTTGGGTCATGCGCAGTAACAAGAAACCGATCCTCTGAGTCCAACATCGATATTGCATGCTCAATGTACCTTTTCCTCAGTCAGTCAGTATAATTCAATTATGCTTTTTCTATGTTTACATTGTTTGCATAGAGAAACTATGCAAATGTTTAACAGGTTTAAATAGGTTGTTATATATTGAGCCTCTTTAAAAGTTTGGAGCAATAGTAATAAATACAAGCTATATACAACTTGGCAGCACCCTGTTGTACTACAGTTGTGGCAGATTTAATGTTGAGAGGAGTTGTGTCTTAGCTTAATTCTAAGTTTTAGTGTTAAAACAAAGCTTCCCATGATGGGTTTTCTACAGCCAGTATTTTCCTTGCATGCAAAAAAATGAATGCACCTCTTGCATAACAGCATGGTTTGTTCCAAATGTAATGTAAACTATCACTTTACTAATTATTCATCGCAAGGTCTGTCCGAACAAGAGGATTTCTTATTTCCATTGGTTTGTGGTCCAGTGCCAAATCAAATTAGTTATGGTCAATATGATAGTAAAAACCAGTGGCTGCCAATCATAAAATAAATGGACAAAGAGAAGCACAGCCCTATCCAATAACACACAATGGGGCAGATGTATTAAGCCTGGAGATGGCATACGGAAGTGATAAACCAGTGATAAGTGCAAGGTGATAAACGCACCAGCCAGTCAGCTCCTAACTGTTAATTTACATATTGGAGCTGTTTGCTGGTGTGTTTATCACCTTGCTCTTATCACTGGTTTATCACTTCCTTATGCCTTCTCCAGGTTAATACATTTGCCCCAATGAACATAAGGAAGACAAATAAGCACAATTTAGTTAATATAATAATTTTTGCTAATTTGCTCAATGGCAAACTTTTAGCCTAAGGGTGCCGTGAAAAAATATGATGATATTCTAGGGTGCCGTGATTCAAGAAAGTTGGGGAACTTCTGCTCTATGGTGACATATTACAAAGAATCATAAATAGACTCTTTTACCTTTTTACTGATCTGCAGCTGAATGTCAAAGTAAACTAACTTTTCCTTCATAGTTAGTGGGAGATATACTTAAGGTGTATACACGGTGCCAGGGCCGTTTCTAGCCAATTTGGCTCCCAGTGCGAGATTTAAATATGCCCCCCCCCCCCATTCACATAAACAAAAAATGTGCCCCCCCCCATAGATATAAAGAGGAAAAGCATGCGCGCACCGAAGGTGTGCGCTCCCGACAAGGGGGTGTGGCCTCGTTAAAATGGGCATGGCTTTGTTAAGGTGGGCGTGGTCTCATCTAATCTCATAATCACAGCCACCACAGGATAAAAAAAAAGTCCTCATTTTACACATTACAGCAGGCACGCGACCCTATTTTACACAGCACGGCAGGCAAGTGTCCCCATTTTACACAGCACGGCAGGCAAATGTCCCCATTTTACACATTGCGGCAGGCACATGCCCCCATTTTACACATTGCAACAGAAAAGTGTCCCCATTTTGCACATTGCGGCAGGCACGTACCCCCATTTTACACATTGCGGCAGTAAAGTGTCCCCATTTTACACATTGCGGCAGGAAAGTGTCCCCATTTTACACATTGCGGCAGGCAAGAGTCCCCATTTTACACAGCATGGCAGGCAAATGTCCCCATTTTACACAGCACGGCAGGCACGTGCCCCCATTTTACACATTGCGGCAGGTACATGTCCCCATTTTACACATTGCGACAGGCACGTGCCCCCATTTTACACAGTACAACAGGCAAGTGTCCCCATTTTACACAGCACGGCAGGCAAGTGCCCCCATTTTACACAGTACGGCAGGCACGTGCCCCCATTTTACACATTGCGGCAGGCACATGTCCCCATTTTACACAGCACGGCAGGCACGTGCCCCCATTTTACACATTACGGCAGGCACATGTCCCCATTTTACACATTGCGACAGGCACGTGCCCCCATTTTACACATTGCGGCAGGCACGTGTCCCCATTTTACACATTGCGGCAGGAAATTGTCCCCATTTTACACATTGCGGCAGGCACGTGTCCCCATTTTACACATTGCGGCAGGAAAGTGTCCCCATTTTACACATTGCGGCAGGAAAGTGTCCCCATTTTACACATTGCGGCAGGAAAGTGTCCCCATTTTACACATTGCGGCAGGAAAGTGTCCCCATTTTACACATTGCGGCAGGCACGTGCCCCCATTTTACACATTGCGGCAGGAAAGTGCCCCCATTTTACACATTGCGGCAGGAAAGTGTCCCCATTTTACACATTGCGGCAGGAAAGTGTCCCCATTTTACACATTGCAGCAGGAAAGTGTCCCCATTTTACACATTGCGGCAGGCACGTGTCCCCATTTTACACATTGCGGCAGGAAAGTGTCCCCATTTTACACATTGCGGCAGGAAAGTGTCCCCATTTTACACATTGCGGCAGGAAAGTGTCCCCATTTTACACATTGCGGCAGGCACGTGCCCCCATTTTACACATTGCGGCAGGAAAGTGCCCCCATTTTACACATTGCGGCAGGAAAGTGCCCCCATTTTACACATTGCGGCAGGAAAGTGCCCCCATTTTACACATTGCGGCAGGCACGTGCCCCCATTTTACACATTGCAGCAGGAAAGTGTCCCCATTTTACACATTGCGGCAGGCACGTGCCCCCATTTTACACATTGCGGCAGGAAAGTGTCCCCATTTTACACATTGCGGCAGGCACGTGTCCCAATTTTACACATTGCAGCAGGAAAGTGCCCCCATTCTATGCAGTACGGCAGGCAAGTGTCAAGTGAGGGGGGGAGGAAGGGAGAGGGAGAGAGATGAACAACTTACATGTCAAGAAGATCTTCCCGCTCCGCGCGCTGGCCGCCGGCACCTCCCCTTAACAGCTTGGCTCCCCTCCTCCCTTTTCCCGAGTACTCCTGCTCGGGGGGGCGGAGTTTCGCTGATTGACGCGGTTGCGTTGTGACGTCACGACGCAACCGCGTCATACCACGAAACTCCACCCCCCGAGCAGGAGTACTCGGGAAAAGGGAGGAGGGGGAATATGGGACCCCTAAAGTGCCGCGGCGGGCGCCCTGTGCGGTTGCACGGCTCGCCCGCCGCAAGAACGGCACTGCACGGTGCGATATGCACTTAACTTTCCTTACGATTTTGACTATATAGTCAAAATTGTAAGGAAAGTTAGAGCATATTGCACTGTGTGTACACAGCTTTTGATGCTGATGCACGGTCCTGTGCGATCGGCATTGCAAGAAAAAATAGACTGCGCAGGCAGCCCAACATTGACTATAGCCTGGCCCCGTCGAAGTCAGTGTTGGGCAAACAGCGCATCTCACAGTGTGTACAAGGCTTAAGCCTTATAGAGAGAGAAAATGGAGAGAGAGAAAGTACTAGCCAATCATCTCCTCACTGCCATGATACAGGCTGTGTTTGAAAAATGACAGCTACGAGCTGATTGGCTGGTAGTTTACCTCTCTACATTTTATGACTTAGTACATCTAAATTGTACACAGAGCATGACACACTTTACCAGAACTTTACAACTGTAAACAAAAAAATTTTTCTGCAAAGACTTGTTCAATGGGAAGTTACAGTACGGGTGTGGTTCGTTTTATCGACAGTATCTAGGTCGACAATGTTTAGGTCGACCACTATAGGTCGACAGTCACTATGTCGACATGGATGGAAGGGCGACAGGGTTTTTAGGTCGACATGTGCTAGGTCGACAGGTCTAAAGGTCGACATGAGGAAAAAAAATTTGTTTTTGGTGTCGTTTTCTTCGTAGAGTGACCGGGATCCCAAATTAGTGCACCGCGTCCCCTCGCATGGTGCCTTCGCTCCGCTACCGCTTCGCTCGGCACACTTTACCGTTCCAATCGTAGTCCACGTGGATCGTTAAGTATGAAAAAATCCACAAAATAAAAAAATGTGAAAAACTCATGTCGACCTTTAGACCTGTCGACCTAGCACATGTCGACCTAGAAACCCTGTCGACCTTCCATCCATGTCGACCTATAGTGGTCGACCTAAACATTGTCGACCTAGACACTGTCGATCTTCAGACCGGATCCCTTACAGTACAACTTACTATGTAGCTGCTGTTACTATTGTTACTGTGTGACAGTGTGAAAGACTTTTTATTTTTAGATAATAAATATCTCCCCATTGCTGATTGTCATATAGGTGACAACAAGCTCAGTGGAATGGGATGTAGTTATGTGGCCAGCGGTCGGGATCCTGCAAGTCACTATACCGACGCTGGAATCCCAATCTCTGCCCGGCATGCCGACTAACAAGGACTATTCCCACTCTGTGGGTGTCCACGACACCTGCGGGGAGTGCAGCAAGCCACCGAGCCCACAAGGGGCTTCCTTGCGCCCACCCTCCCTGCCGGCAATCTGGATTCCGGGATCCCGGTGTCGGTACGGTGACCTCCAGGATCTCGACCACCGGTCTCCCGATACCAACCCCAGTAAAACAATTCAGTGAGGGTTGTACATAGTTATAAAATACAGTATATACATAATAAAGTTTCAAAAATATATTAGTTTACATAATGGGAAAACGTGCAGGTTAAATCAATGCAATTTGGTAAAATATT
The DNA here is from genome assembly GCF_028390025.1 of Pseudophryne corroboree. Taxonomy (NCBI): domain Eukaryota; kingdom Metazoa; phylum Chordata; class Amphibia; order Anura; family Myobatrachidae; genus Pseudophryne; species Pseudophryne corroboree. Next base: position 391,154,970 of record NC_086445.1, read on the forward strand.
TTGATCATTATACTTAGCTAGATGTTAATTGCTGAGGTAGACATAAGCAAAGTAAAATGTTTCATATGCCAGTATATTATTATTTTTTAAAATTGTTTAATAAAAAACCTCTATAAATAAAAGATGGTAAAGGTGTTATGTCAGACTGCATAAGACAGTTGCCCATATTATTCATTTTTGCAAACCTCCATTTATCTTCCGTCTGTACGCCTCTGCTAAGGAAAGCACTGAAAGGTAATAATTAGAAACAGCTGCTTACATTTCCAGTGAACAGATGTTGCAAGAATTAAATGAGTAAGGATATCACTCAACATCATTAAAGATAGAAATGTATTTGAGTATTATCCTTAGCAAAGAGATCGTCTGTGATAATTGACTGCATGCTCTCATTGATAAATGACAGCATCAAATATTTTTTAACAAGAATGATGCATTTTTCAATGTTTGTTTGTCACTGGGCTATCTACAAGGAATGGAAACCTGAAGCTATACCTGCACAACTCCCATAGGGGAGCTAAGGATAATAGGGTATTTTAATATGTGTAGCAGGACTGTGAAGACTCTTGTTTCTCTTACGTCCTAGAGGATGCTGGGGTCCATTTTAGTACCATGGGGTATAGACGGTTCCGCAGGAGCCTTCGGCACTTTAAGACTTTTTAACAGTGTGAACTGGCTCCTCCCTCTATGCCCCTCCTCCAGACCTCAGTTTAGAAAATGTGCCCGGGAGACTGGATGCACACCAGTGGAGCTCTACAGAGTTCTGCTGGAAAAGACTTTGTTAGGTTTTTTATTTTACAGGAAAGCTGCTGGCAACAGCTTCCCTGCTTCGTGGGACTTAGGGGGGGAAGTAGGAACCAACTTCTCGGTTAGTTTAATGGCTCTGCTTCCGCTGACAGGACACCATTAGCTCCTGAAGGGTACTGAACACAGCCCTTGCCTGGCTGCTGCTCACTCCCACAGCACTGTCGCCACCCCCTAACAGAGCCAGAAGTCAGAAGGCTGGTGAGTATTTACCGGAGACCTGCAGAGAGGGGCCCTCCGGTCATCATGGCGGCATAAAGTTACCAGCGCAGCGCGGGACGCTGCGCAGCAACATGTCTCTCAGCACAGGGTGCAGAGTGCGCGCAGGGGGGGGGCGCTCTGAGGGACATGATAAATCTCACTGGAAAAATGTGCATACATGAGAGCCGCTGATGTACACTACCCCCGCCAGTATAAATATTACTGTGGCTGAACCGCGCCATTACAGGGGGCGGGGCTTCTCAGAATTTCTTGTAACACTCAATTGGCGCCATTTTCTCCTCACAGAGACGCCGGAGCACTGATCCTGCAGGCTGCTTCTCCTCACACATCGCTGATACAAGTACCAGGGTGTTATAGAAGGGGAGGGGAGCACATAATATATTGAAGTCTGCGGTCTTCACATTGGATAAAAAGCGCTGTTTTGGTATATTTGTATATTCTTTGTATGTAATACATATAGGGCGCGTGGTGTGGACTGGCAATTCCCTCTGGGTCCCTCTGACAGACATTAGCGTAGGTCTGTCCCCATTAGCTCCCGTGTGTGTGTGAGTGGTGTGACTATACAAGCGTGTAACATGTCTAGAGAAAGCTCTTCCCCAGAGGAACCCATGTTAGAGGCACAAGAGTGTTCTGAGCCTGTGTGGGTGAGAAAGCTGCAGAGTAATATGGCTAAACTAGCGAAGAAATTCTCTTGGTGGAATTCAAATGATATAACACGCCCAATCTCCTGTCTAAAATGATCCCCGTTATCGTGCATATTGTGCCCATAGTAATCAAGTTTAGCTGTGTAAAGGGTTGGGTGCCTCGCTACTCCAAGGGCAGCAAGCTGAAAGAATGATACCATGCCCCCAAGGGCAGAAACAAAACGGGTGTGGAAAGGGGTGAAAATAATTGAATCCCGCCCTCTGAGTCTGAGGAACAGACAAAGCATTGGAGACAGTCTGTGGAAGATGCTCTATTTGCTGATTGTTCCACATCATCCACTCGGGGACCCCTCCAGTTCCCAGAAAAGGTCCCTGGCCCAAATTATGCAAAGGGACACTGACACAGATTCCGACACTGAAGTTGACACTGGGGATTTGAGGGGGGTAGACCCCAAACTAGCTAAGAGCATTCAATGTATGATAGTCGCTATAAAAGAAGTTTTGGAATTTCCTGACACAACACCTCCACCTGAGGAAAAAGATTATTTTAAATGAAATAAAAAACAGGTGGTGACTTTTCCTCCATCTAAGGACTTAAATATATTTCTCTTACGTCCTAGAGGATGCTGGGGACTCCGTAAGGACCATGGGGTATAGACGGGCTCCGCAGGAGACATGGGCACCTAAAAAGAACTTTTCCTATGGGTGTGCACTGGCTTCTCCCTCTATGCCTCTCCTCCAGACCTCAGTTAGATTCTGTGCCCAGAGGAGAAAGGGTACACTGCAGAGAGCTCTCCTGAGTTTTCTGCAGAAAAAGAATTTTGTTAGTTTTTTTTATTTTCAGGGAGTCCTGTTGGCAACAGGCTCCCTGCATCGTGGGACTGAGGGGAGAGAAGCAGACCTACTTAACTGATAGGCTCTGCTTCTTAGGCTACTGGACACCATTAGCTCCAGAGGGAGTCGGAACACAGGTCTCACCCTGGGGTTCGTCCCAGAGCCGCGCCGCCGTCCTCCTCACAGATGCCGGAAGATAGAAGCCGGGTGAGTATGAGAAGATAGAAGACATCTCAGGCGGCAGAAGACTTCAGATCTTCGTGAGGGCACGCCATTGCTCCCAGACACAACACACAGAGGCAGCACTGATGGGTGCAGGGCGTGGGGGGGATGGGGGGGGGGGCACCCTGGGCAGCAATAATCCTCAATTTTGGGCACAATAGAGTATGATTAGGCTGCGGAGGCAGTAAATCACAGATCCCCCGCCATTTTATTACAATTGCACTGGGACCGAAGCCCCACCATTGGAGGGGCGGAGCTTGATCCTCAGCACTAACCAGCGCCATTTTCTCCACAGAAGCTGCATGAGAACGCTGGCTCCCTGGTCTCGCCCCTGCTGAACACTTCACAGGCTGGGAAAAGAGGAGGGGGGGCACATTGGTAACGCAGTGAGTGGGAATTTGGATAGTATATTTAAAAGCGCTATCTGGTCATTTTGTTTTTCCAGTGTTATTTGAGCACTGGGTGTGTGCTGGCATACTCTCTCTCTCTGTCTCTCCAAAGGGCCTGGTTGGGGATTTGTCCCCTTATAGGTATTTCCCTGTGTGTGTGGGGTGTCGGTACGTGTGTGTCGACATGTCTGAGGCGGAAGGCTTCTCCAAGGAGGAGATGGAGCAAATGAGTGGTGTGTCCCCGTCGGTTGTGCCGACTCAGGAATGGATGGACATATGGCATATGTTGAATGCAAGTGTGGCTTCTTTACATAAGAGGCTTGATAAGGCTGAATCAGGGGAGGCATCAGGGGGTCAATCCTCGGATTGGACCGAGTCACAGGGCCCGTCGGGGTCTCAAAAACGTCCCTTGGCACAAATTGTGGACACTACTACCGACACGGACTATGATTCCAGTGTCGACTATGATGAAGTAAAATTGCACCCTAAGGTGACAAAAAGCATTCAGTGTATGATTGTGGCAATAAGGGATGTGTTGCATATTGCTGATGAACCATCTGTTCCAGACACGTGTTTAAGGGAAAGAAACAGATTATAAATTTTCCCACATCTCATGAACTAAATGAGCTCTTTGAAAAGGCTTGGGAGACTCCGGAAAAGAGACCGCAGATCCCCAAAAGAATTTATATGGCATACCCCTTCCCTAAACAGGACAGGGTGCGTTGGGAATCACCTCCCACTGTGGACAAGGCCTTAACGCGCCTGTCCAAGAAAGTGGCGCTACCATCTCCAGAGACAGCGACCCTCAAGGATCCTGCGGATCGCAGGCAGGAGACTAGTTTAAAGTCTATTTATTCGCATACTGGAGCTGTGCTAAGACCGACAATTGCGTCGGCATGGGTATGTAGCGCAATTTCAGCATGGACAGATGATCTAACGGCTGAATTTGGTACCATGGATAGAGATACTGTATTGTTAATTCTAGCCCATATTAAAGATGCAGTCTTATTTATGAGAGATGCTCAAAGGGATATTGGATTGCTGGCTTCCAGAGCCAATGCCATGTCTATCTCAGCGAGACGATCCTTATGGACTCGCCAATGGACGGGTGATGCGGATTCAAAAAAGCATATGGAAGTCCTACCCTATAAGGGAGACGTATTGTTTGGGGATGGGCTGACGGACCTGGTTTCCACAGCTACCGCAGGTAAATCAAATTTTTTACCATTTATTCCCCAACAGCAAAAGAAAATACCACCGTATCAGATGCAGTCCTTTCGGTCGCAAAAGTCCAGAAGAGGTCGGGGGTCCTCCTTCCTTGCCAGAGGTAAGGCTAGAGGGAAAAGAGCACCCACTTCGGCCGGTGCCCAGGAACAAAATTCTTCCCCGGCTACTACAAAATCCTCGGCATGACGCTGGGGCTCCCCTGCGGGACTCCGCACCGGTGGGGGCACGTCTTCGACTTTTCAGCCAGGCCTGGGTCAGCTCAGACCTGAATCCTTGGGTGTTGGAAATAGTTTCCCAGGGTTACAAACTGGAATTCGAGGAGGTGCCCCCGCGCCGATTTTTCAAGTCGGCATTGCCAGCCTCTACACCAGATCGGAATGTAGTGTTAGCTGTAATTCAAACGCTGTGTCTACAGCAAGTAATTATCAGGGTTCCCTTGAACCAGCAGGGAAGAGGCTACTACTCAACCCTCTTTGTTGTCCCGAAACCGGACGGTTCGGTAAGACCTATTTTGAATCTAAAATCCCTAAACCTGTACATGAAAAGATTCAAATTCAAGATGGAATCTCTCAGGGCGATTATAGCCAGTATGGAGGAGGGGGAGTTTATGGTGTCACTGGACATAAAGGATGCGTACCTTCATGTCCCCATATATCCCTCCCATCAGGAGTACCTGAGATTCGCTGTACAGGATTGTCATTACCAATTTCAGATGTTGCCGTTTGGGCTTTCCACGGCCCCAAGGATTTTCACGAAGATAATGGCGGAAATGATGGTGGTCCTGCGCAAGCATGGAGTCACAATTATCCCATACTTGGACGATCTCCTGATAAAGGCGAGATCAAGAGAGAAATTGCTGAGCAGTGTAACGCTCTCTCTGAGAGTGCTCCAGCAACACGGTTGGATTCTGAATCTACCGAAGTCACAGTTGATTCCGACAACTCGACTAACGTTCCTAGGTATGATACTGGATATGGAACAAATGAAGGTTTTTCTCCAGTTGGAAAAAACCCAGGACATCCAGAACATGGTCAGAGACCTGCTAAAACCGAAAAGGGTGTCAGTTCATCAATGCACTCGAGTTCTGGGAAAAATGGTGGCGGCCTACGAGGCCATCCCCTTCGGCAGGTTCCATGCAAGGACGTTTCAATGGGACCTTCTGGACTTGGGGTGGGTCGCATCTGCACTTACATCGGAAAATAACTCTGTCCCCAGGGGCCAGGGTGTCTCTCCTATGGTGGCTGCAAAGTGCTCACCTGCTGGAGGGTCGCAGGTTCGGAATTCAGGACTGGATCCTGGTAACCATGGACGCGAGCCTCCAAGGGTGGGGAGCAGTCACCCAAGGAAGAAATTTTCAAGGACTGTGGTCAGACCAGGAGTCCTGTCTACACATCAATGTGTTGGAACTCAGGGCCATATTCAACGGCCTTTGGCAAGCGGAGAGTCTTCTTCGAAACCTACCAGTTCTGATTCAATCAGACAATGTCACAGCAGTGGCTCATGTGAACCGCCAAGGCGGGACAAGAAGCAGAGTCGCGATGGCGGAAGCCACAAGGATTCTTTGCTGGGCGGAAAATCACGTAAGCGCTCTGTCGGCTGTCTTCATTCCGGGAGTGGACAACTGGGAAGCAGACTTCCTCAGCAGACACGATATCCATCCAGGAGAGTGGGGACTTCATCAAGAAGTCTTTGCAGACATAACACGTCTTTGGGGAATTCCTCAAATAGACATGATGGCGTCACGCCTCAACAAAAGCTTTGGAGGTATTGTGCCAGGTCTCGGGACCCTCAGGCAGTAGCAGTAGACGCCCTGGTAACGCCGTGGGTGTTCCACTCGGTCTACGTGTTTCCTCCTCTTCCTCTCATCACAAAAGTGTTGAGGATCATAAGGCGAAGAAGAGTACAGACGATACTCGTTGTTCCAGACTGGCCACGAAGGGCCTGGTACTCAGATCTTCAAGAGATGCTCACAGGAGATCCCTGGCCTCTCCCTCTGAGGGAGGACCTGTTGCAACAGGGGCCCTGTATATTCCAAGACTTACCGCGGTTACGTTTGACGGCATGGCGGTTGAACGCCGAATCCTAGCGGAGAAGGGGATTCCGGAGGAGGTCATCCCTACTTTAATAAAGGCTAGGAAGGAGGTGACGGTGAAACATTATCACCGTATCTGGCGAAAGTTTGTGTTTTGGTGTGAAATTAAGAATGCGCCTACGGAAGATTTTCATCTGGGGCGTTTTCTCCACTTCCTGCAGACAGGAGTGGATATGGGACTGAAATTAGGTTCTGTTAAGGTACAAATTTTGGCCCTTTCGATTTTCTTTCAGAAGTAATTGGCTTCTCTTCCAGAAGTCCAGACGTTTGTAAAGGGAGTGCTGCACATCCAGCCTCCTTATGTGCCTCCAGTGGCACCGTGGGACCTGAACGTGGTGTTGCAGTTCCTAAAATCACACTGGTTTGAACCACTTAACAAGGTTGAGTTGAAATTTCTTACCTGGAATGTGGTCATGTTGTTAGCCTTGGCATCGGCAAGGCGAGTGTCAGAATTGGCGGCCTTGTCTCACAAGAGCCCCTACTTGATTTTTCATGAGGATAGAGCGGAATTGTGGACACGCCCTCAATTTTTGCCTAAGGTGGTTTCTTCATTACATCTGAACCAACCTATCGTGGTGCCTGTGGCTCCGAGTGACTTGGAGGATTCCAGGTCCCTGGACGTAGTCAGGGCTTTGAAGATTTATGTAGCCAGAACGCCTAGACTTAGGAAAACAGAAGCACTGTTTGTCCTGTATGCAGACTATTGCTCACTGGATCTGTAACACGATTCAGCAGGCTCATTCTACGGCTGGATTGCCGGTTCCAAATTCGGTTAAGGCCCATTCCACTAGGAAGGTGGGCTCTTCTTGGGCGGCTGCTCGAGGCGTCTCGGCATTACAGCTTTGCCGTGCGGCGACTTGGTCGGGGTCAAACACCTTTGCTAAATTCTACAAGTTTGATACCCTGGCTGATGAGGACCTAGCTTTTGCTCAGTCGGTGCTGCAGAATCATTCGCACTCTCCCGCCCGATTGGGAGCTTTGGTATAAACCCCATGGTCCTTACGGAGTCCCCAGCATCCTCTAGGACGTAAGAGAAAATAAGATTTTAAACCTACCGGTAAATCTATTTCTCCTAGTCCGTAGAGGATGCTGGGCGCCCGTCCCAGTGCGGAAACTCTGCAAGACTTGTATATAGTTGTTGCTTTCATAAGGGTTATGTTACAGTTGGAGTCGGTCTTGGACCGTCACTGTTGTTGTTCATACGGTTAACTGGTTATGTATGTTCCAGGTTACATGGTATGATTGGTGTGGGCTGGTATGAATCTTGCCCTTGGATTTTTAAATCCTGCCTTGTGTTGTCCATCTCCTCTGGGCACAGTTCTCTAACTGAGGTTTGGAGGAGGGGCATAGAGGGAGGAGCCAGTGCACACCCATAGGAAAAGTTCTTTTTAGGTGCCCATGTCTCCTGCGGAGCCCGTCTATACCCCATGGTCCTTACGGAGTCCCCAGCATCCTCTACGGACTAGGAGAAATAGATTTACCAGTAGGTTTAAAATCTTTTTTTTTTTCAGGAATCCTGGGCTAACCAGGAAAAGAAATTTGCTAACCCTAAAAGGTTGTGGGTAGCGTACCCTTTCCCAGAAGAGGATAGGCGTAAGTGGGAGTCACCCCCAGTGATAGACACCTCAGTTTCTAGGTTGTCAAAGAAAATCATTTTGCCTGCCCCAGGGTCAACTTCATTAAAAGAACCTGCTGACTGCAAATTAGAGACGACTTTAAAGTCCATCTATGTTGCTACGAGTACGTTACTCAGGCCCATAATTGCTTCTGCGTGGGTAGGTAACGCAGCCGAAAAGTGGGCAGATAACTTGATTGTTAATATTGACACGGTCGATAAAGATGACATGCTGCAAATTCTAGGTCATATCAAGATTCTGCAGGTTATTTGGTTGAGGCTATGAAGGACGTAGGCTTACTGGGCTCACGTGCATCTGCTATGGCGGTTTCAGCCCGCAGGGCGCTCTGGATACGCCAATGGAATGCTGGCACAGAATCCAAAAGAAATATTGAGGCGCTCTCATACAATGGTGTGGCCCTCTTTGGTGATAAATTACATGCCATGATATCAACTAGTACATCTGGCAAATCAGCATTTCTACCGTCGGCAGCTACGCCGGCTAAAAAAGTATATCATTCTCATACTATGCAGTCCTTTCGGCCCAACAAGTAGAAAAAGGCTAAAAGTACCCCTTTTTTCACAGGAAAAGGGAGAGGAAAAGGTAGAAAACCTACAACACCCTCAGGCTCCCGAGAGCAGAAGTCAGCAACTACTTCTGCAAAAACCACAGCATGACGCTGGGGCTCCTCTGCGGGAGTGCGATGGGGTGGGGACACGTCTACTATTTTTTAGCCAGGTCTGGCTTCGCTCAGACCTGGATCCGTGGATTTTACAAATAATTTCCCAAGGTTACAAGTTAGAATTTCAAGACCTTCCCCCATGCCGAATTTTTAAATCAGCTTTACCAGTTTCTGCTCAGGACAGCGCAAATGTCCTGAATGCAATACACAAATTATGTCAAGACAAAGTAATTGCCTTGGTTCCTGCCGAACAAAGGAATCAAGGCTTTTATTCAAGCCTGTTTGTAGTACCGAAGCCGGATGGCTCGGTCAGGCCGATTTTAAACCTAAAATCCCTGAATCTTTATTTAAAAAGATTCAAATTCAAGATGGAATCCTTGAGAGCGGTGATTTCCAACTTGGAAGAAAAGGAATTTCTGGTGTCAGTGGACATCAAGGATGCTTACTTGCATGTCCCCATTTACCCGCTACATCAAGCATACCTGAGGTTTGCAGTTCAGGATTGCCACTACCAATTCCAGACATTACCGTTCGGGCTCTTCATGGCTCTGAGAATATTCACCAAGGTGATGGCGGAGATGATGGTTCTCCTTCGCAAACAAGGAATCAACATAATTCCATACCTGGATGATCTCATAAAAGCGAGATCCAGGGACAAGCTTATCCAGAACATAGCGTTATCCCTGTCAGTACTTCAACAGCACGGTTGGATCATCAACTTTCTAAAATCTCAGTTGGAACCGACGATGAGGTTATCATTTTTGGGAATGATACTAGACACCGAGGTACAGAAAGTATTCCTACCGGTGGAAAAGGCTCAGGAGATCCAGAACATGGTCAAACAACTTTTGAGACCAAGAACAGTATCAATTCATCAGTGCATTCGCTTGTTGGGGAAAATGGTAGCGGCTTACGAGGCGCTACAATATGACCGATTCCATGCCAGGGTCTTCCAGTGGGACCTACTGGACAAGTGGTCCGGGTCACATCTCCACATGCATCAAAAGATAATCTTGTCAGCAAAAGCCAGAATTTCGCTCCTGTGGTGGCTACAAATGTCTCACCTCCTGAAGGGACGCAGGTTCGGGATTCAGACCTGGATCCGGGTGACCACGGATGCAAGTCTCCGAGGATGGGGAGCAGTCACGCAAGGCGAAAGCTTCCAAGGAAGGTGGTCAAGTCAAGAAACTCAACTTCACATAAACATTCTGGAGTTGAGAGCTATGTACAACAGTCTACATCAGGCGGCACACCTTCTTCAAGGTCGCCCCATACAGATCCAGTCAGACAATGTAACGGCAGTAGCTTACATAAACCGTAAGGCAGGACAAAAAGCAGAGTGGCAATGGCAGAGGTGACAAAGATACTCCTCTGGGCAGAAAGACATGCAAAAGCTCTGTCGGCAATTTTCATTCCAGGAGTGTGCAACTGGGAAGCAGACTTCCTCAGCAGACACGATCTCCATCCAGGAGAATGGGGCCTCCACCCAGAAGTCTTTGCGGAGGTGTCAAGTCTTTGGGGCGTTCCTCAAGTGGATATGATGGCATCACGCCACAACAAGAAGCTTCAGAAATATTGTTCCAGGTCCAGAGACCCACAAGCAATAGCGATAGATGCACTGGTGACCCAGTGGGTGTTTCAGTCGGTGTATCTGTTCCATCCACTTCCACTTATTACAAAAGTTCTCAAGATCATCAGAAGAACAAGAGTTCAAGCAATACTCATTGCTCCAGATTGGCCAAGGAGGGCTTGGTATACAGATCTTCAAGAGTTATTACTGGAAGATCCTCGGCCTCTTCCTCTTCGCGAGGACCTGCTTCAGCAGGGCCCATTAGTTTATCAGGACTTACCGCGGCTGCATTTGACGGCATGGCTGTTGAGTGCCAGATTTTAGCCCGTAAGGGTATTCCCAATGAAGTCATTCCCACACTTATTCTGGCCAGGAAAGGGGTAACGTCCAAACATTACCATCGGATTTGGAGAAAATATGTATCTTGGTGTGAATCGAAGAAGTCTTGTGCGGTGGAGTTTCAATTAGGATGACTTCTCCTATTTCTACAGGCGGGTGTGAATGCTGGATTGAGATTAGGATCTATCAAGGTTCAGATTTCGGCCTTGTCAGTTTTCTTTCAGAAACAATTGGCTTCTCTTCCTGAGATCCAGACCTTCGTGAAAGGAGTTCTGCGCATCCAACCTCCCTTTGTGCCTCCGGCGCCATGGGATCTTAATGTGGTGTTGCAGTTCCTTAAATCGGACTGGTTTGAGCCTCTACAAGAGGTAGAGTTGAAGTTTCTCACTTGGAAAGTGGTCATGCTGTTGGCCTTGGCCTCAGGCAGACGAGTGTCTGAGTTAGGAGCTTTGTCACACAAGAGTCCTTACTTAATATTTCATGAAGATAGGGCTGAACTGAGAACACGTCAGCACTTTCTTCCGAAGGTTGTGTCTTCTTTTTATATCAACCAACCAGTGGTGGTGCCAGTGGCGTCTGACACCTCAGTCGTCCCAAAGTCCTTGGATGTCGTCAGAGCGTTGAGGACTTATGTCGCAAGAACGGCTAGGATAAGGAAAACAGAATCTTTGTTTGTTTTCTATGTCCCCAACAAGATTGGGGGTCCGGCTTCTAAGCAGACGATTGTGCGCTGGATCAGATGTACCATTCAGCACGCTCATTCCACGGCAGGATTGCCGTTACCGATTTCGGTAAAAGCCCACTCTACAAGGAAAGTGGGTTCGTCCTGGGCAGCTGCCCGGGGTGTCTCTGCATTGCAAATCTGCCGAGCTAGTACTTGGTCAGGTGCAAACACGTTTGCTAAGTTTTAGAAGTTTGACACCTTGGCTGCTGACGACCTAAAATTTGGTCAGTCAGTTCTGCAGGAACATTAGCACTTTCCCGCCCGTACTGGGAGCTTTGGTATATCCCCATGGTACTAAAATGGACCCCAGCATCCTCTAGGACGTAAAAGAAAATAGGATTTTAATAACCTACCGGTAAATCCTTTTCTCGTAGTCCGTAGAGGATGCTGGGCAACCGCCCAGTGCTCATTTTTCCTGCTGATTATGTTTTAATTTTTTTACACACTTATGTTTAGGTGTTGACAGCTGTTGCTGTTGCGTTATACATGCTGGTTGGCATGAGTTATGTTAAAGGACATGTTAGCCGATATGTTTTCTTGTATATGGTGTGAGCTGGTGTGAATCTCGCCGCAAGTATATTAGTAAATCCTCTCTCGAATATGTACGTCTCCCCGGGCACAGTTCCTATACTGAGGTCTGGAGGAGGGGCATAGAGGGAGGAGCCAGTTCACACTGTTAAAAAGTCTTAAAGTGCCGAAGGCTCCTGCGGAACCGTCTATACCCCATGGTACTAAAATGGAACCCAGCATCCTCTACGGACTACGGGAAAAGGATTTACCGGTAGGTTATTAAAATCCTATTTTTTACTACTTTCTAATTCAAGCTTCCTCATAAGTGACAATTGTAGATTTTGCAGTACATGCATTATATCAATACTACAATTTAAACCTTAGGGCACTTAAATCTGTGCAAAACATGATCTCATTAAGGTTCAAATAGTAGTTTAGGTCATGAGATAGAAGAATACATGTAAAATATGACAGTAGGATAGGTTCATTTTATTGCAGTGTAATCTGTGACGGCTGCATGCAGGGGTTTAGTATGAAATACCTACTGTACAATCAAAATCCCGACGGTCAAAATACCGACAACAATTGACTGATGGTAAAAATCCCGACAAGGTCAAAATCCCGACATGGTCAAAATACCAACATTTAAAATACTGACAAGGTCAAAATACAGATATTTAAAATGTCGACAGGTCAAAAAGGTGACACAAGTTTTTAATTTTTTTGGGGTGTGTATGTCGACATAGGTATAGGTGTACTACATCCCCTTGCATGGCTCGCTGCGCTCACCATGCTTCGGGCACGGTGCGTCGCTGCGCTCGGCACACTATTATATTCTCCCTCCAGATCCACTGGGATGGTAAAGAATAAACAAGTCGGTTTCAATGAAAAAATCATGAAAAACTCATGTCGACTTTTTGACCTATTGACAATTTAAATGTCGGTATTTTGACCATGTCGGGATTTTGATCTTGTCTGTATTTTGACTGTCTGTCAATGGTTGTCAGTATTTTGACCATTGGATTTTGATTGTAGGTAAATTGACCGCATCCCGCATGCAGTAATTGATTTATCACAGTGTTTTGGGTGATAGCAGCATGGGGTTATCATTGCAGTCTAGTCATGGAGGACAGTGGCAGAATGGAGTAATTATAGTAGCATCAATTATTATGTTATACTCTTCTTTGGAGAGAAATAGGCCATAAAATGTTAAAATAGGATTAATTTAATTCCTCAAAACAAATACATAGAGTGGGCACTTCTGCCAACAAGTACTTGATAAGTTATTTCTTACTGTAGAGTATATGACAGTACAGTAAATAAATTCTCTAGCACAGTGCTGCTAATCCTCGCTCCTGCTTAAAGCCATTTAAAGAGATAACGGGGCCCTTGAGCAGTGTGTCCCCTCATCATGTAGCAATGCCCTTTTTCCGTGTAATATTTACCCGGGGGCCCAGGTCAGCTGCTAAGGAGGACAGTGTCACATTTTGTAGCACTGCTAAGGGGAGACTAATGTCCTCCTCTGCAGCCACTGCCACCTCCTGGTTGCAATGCAGATACAGCAGTGATCCTTTTTAGTGATGGAGCTGCGAGGCAACACAAACATAGCAGCCACTCACAAGTAAATAGAGACAACCACCGAAGCCATTCTCAGCAACTGCATAACGCATCTGAATCAGGCTCTCTGTGTGGCCATTAAATGTTTTGGCAAGTATTTCCTCATTGTTTTCTCATGCGCGCAGCGCACATGTCCTGAAATCGCCAAATGGGGATTTCAGCATTATAGTGATACATGCTGAATCGGGCCCCAAGAACATACTGGCACCTGTTCCCATTGTATTGGCATCAATGATTTAAAAGTTTATGTTTGGGAGCTACATGTCAGTAACAGCATGGGTTCCAGAAAAGGTACCAGTACTACATTGCTTGTCAGGTGGGTTGGGACTTGGGTGTTTAAATAAATTGTTACTCTTTTGCATTATTACCTTCCTTAATAGGCCAGGGGGCTTTTGAATGAGTTTCTGGAAAGGGGACGGTGGCCTGAAAGAGCTTAAAAACCAATGCAATACTGCATCCATTCGGATTCAGTATGATATCCCGGCTGACAGGATGCCGGCAGTCAGAATACTGTCAGCGGCATTCCAATAGTGTAAATTCCGAGAGGGGAAGACTGTCCCCCCCCCCCCCCTCCTACCCCCTAACCCTCCCTTTCCACAGCCTAAGCTCCCCCCTTAGTGCCCGACCCTAACCTCTTCCCGTGGTGCCTAACCCCCCTCCCTGCAACCCCCCCCCCTCCCCCCCTTCTCCACAGCCTTACCCTAACCTGTTATTTACGGTCAGGATGCTGGCTAGCTGGATTCTGGCTTCGGTCTTCTGTCCTGTCAGGACTTCGGCATCTGCATTCTGACGGCTGTTGGGATGCCGGCGTGGCATTCCTACTGCTGGAATCCTGTCAGCCGCCATCTTGACCACATCCCCATTCCTTGTCCAGTAATGTATGTACAGGTTGAGTATCCCTTATCCAAAATGCTTGGGACCAGAGGTATTTTGGATATCGGATTTTTCCGCATTTTGTTATAATTGCATACCATAATGAGATATCATGGTGATGGGACCTAAGTCTAAGCACAGAATGCTTTTATGTTTCATATACAACTTATACACACAGCCTGAAGGTCATTTTAGCCAATATTTTTTATAACTTTGTACATTAAACAAAGTGTGTCTACATTCACACAATTCATTTATGTTTCACATACACCTTATACACACAGCCTGAAGGTCATTTAATACAATATTTTTAATAACTTTGTGTAGTAAACAAAGTTTGTATACATTGAGTCATCAAAAAACAAAGGTTTCACTATCTCACTCTCACTCAAAAAAGTCCGTATTTCGGAATATTCCGTATTTCGGAATATTTGGATATGGGATACTCAACCTGTATTTATTGGAAATGTAACACAAATGTATACTGTACATAGCATTTGTTTTGTTTATCCTTATTCATTGTTAAAGCAGCAGTTACTTTTAAAGGTAAATAGCCATACTAAAAAATATGTACTTTTTTTTTTTTATAAATTGCTATTTTCACAGAGTATCAATCGATATTTTATATTATCCTCGCTTTCCTCAGGCAGTGGAATATACAGTATAGGTATTGGCCACCCAGTTGCACATTTCTCTTGTACACTACCCTACCCTACCCCTTTTACTACTGCAGAGAATGTAAGTGATAAGAAAGGTTTTATGAATTGGAAGAGTGACATTACCAACCTCTTCATAATTACTTGGAACCTCTCAGCCCTTCAGTCTTGTATAGCTTTACACTTTGAGCAAAAAACTACTGCCATTCTGAACATGCTTGTTACAGGGAGGAGGGACAGGTTTATATAATGGAAAACCTACTGTAAAAGAGGAGAGCTAGTGCTTATTGCTGAATATTTGGCAATCCCTGTCTATGAAGAAGTGCACAGGATTAATGGATAATCCATAACATATTAAATATTAATGTGTATTTTTGGAATATATGGTACACTTAGAGTGCAGCTATGTTAAGTGCTTTTCTAATGTCAATGATCCATTTGTATTACTTGATACTTCTATAGTAACTGTAAAATCAATTGCCACTGTTCATTTCCCTTTAGAACTTTTGCATTCCCTTCTACATGGTGCTCTAGTGGATCTGTCCTGTTTCCAATTAGACCACATGAATTACAGCAACAGACAAACAGTGCAACAAACCTTTTTTTAATTAACGTAACAAATTTTAACTAATCTTTCAAACCGTGTAAATACGTACTGACATAACCAAATAGGAAAAATATTATTAACATTAATTAACATATGAAAATGTATTCAAGCGTGCTACACAAATTCTGGGGAGTTCTCCTGGGAGAGTAGACCACCCTTCCAAATCCTGGCCATATCCCCAGTGGAGTGAGCAGTTTGTGGGCTTGAAGGAGCGATTATCGATGAATGCCGTGGACCCTCACTCTGCTGCATGATGCAAAGTCCGATGATAATTGCTCAACTTTGTAAATATCGGCATTACGTACATCTCTGAAACAGGCCCTGGATCAGAGTCCGGATACAAGGCAACAAGTTAGGAACACTCAGCGTACTACATAGGATCTAGATGTTAACTAAAAACCTACTGTAGCAAAGTTTGCTATGACCACACGTCCTTTAATCCACCAGGGGGGTGGATATCCGAGGACTCAAATAGAAGCAGTTACTGCTGCACATTGTATCCGTGTGTGTGAGTTGTTCTTTAACTATGTCTCTGATTAATTCTATGTAAGCGCTCTTGACCTAAACTGGAGAAGAAGGTGGCAACAGTGTCTTGCAAGCATGTTGCTGTTGACCAGAGCAGACCTCCTGACATTCAGTCACATGGCTGAAACCAAGTGTGGCACTGTGACGGCTACTGCTGTGCAATCTACCCGGCAGAGTTTGGCTGACGCTTGCATGCCACTATCACCACTGCTTTGTAATACCATCCGAAGGGGTGACACCAAGATAGTAGAGCAGATCTGCTATTTTGGGGTCACCCCCTTGGATGGTATCACCCGGTATGGGTCTCACCACCACCACCCTAGTGGCGCCACTGCTGACATTTATAATATAAGTCTGCTTCCATTACTACAATTTATAAACAGTGCTTAGAACATTGAAGGAGCCTATCACTATGTTTGCCTTACCAAACGACGAGACTCAGTGCTGACATCTAGTGTTACTTTCTTACAGTATATTTCTGTTACAAATTCAGGAATCCTGCATCTTCTACAGGAACATAGTCAGGAAATTGATTAACAACTGACCAGCAGGAGATGATCAGTGTTTTATCTTACCTCCAGAAGCTTTAAAATAGCAGTGTACAGTACAATGAATGTTGTAACTGCTTCTGCAGGCTGTAATGTGATAAAAGGCCCTGTTGTTATTACTATTATTATATTTATTATTATTATTTGATGTTGGCAGCGCATAGCCCATGAAGTACATCATGTGTCGTGCGCTGGCTTACTGGGTATGTAAGGTGTACGATAGGCTGTCTGCACACATATCACTCGTTGCTGTCATAGGTTAAAGGGGCGATTTATCAGAGTTGCAGAAAGGGATCATTATTGGCTTTCTGGCCAAAGGTGGAAGTATTTCTGAAACAGCGCAGTTTGTGAACTGTTTGTGGCACCAAATGACACTGTTGTGAATAACCAACGTGGAAACTGCGGAGCACCACGTGCCATTGATGTGAGTGGTGAACGTCGGCTACTAAGGTGAGTGAGGGCCTACCGACATGCTGCAGTGCAGCAGCTCCTGTCAAAATGAACCTGGGGGCTACCAGACATGTGTCTAAAAGAACAATTCAGCCTATCTAGATGCTATCCATGTTGCATGCGCCGGTTACTATGGCTGTTAGTTGGTGGTCATAATAATGTGACTCGACCGTGTATTATTACATTCTCTCTTGCAAAAATGGTTGTTTTTTTCCCCTATCTGCCAATGGGTCACTGTTGGTAATAGCAGTAACCCCAGTCATTGTCAACATTAACCTGGTCTTTCCCATTTACAGAGAACTAGGTGATTTGCGCAGTTTCAGCTGGGCGGAACATTTTACTCCTTTTCACCAACTGTCACAATTTCCAGAGCACAATGGTGATGCATTGTAACTGCCTTGCAGACGTTTTGCCACATAACTCCGAAACGAAGCAACCAATTGCAATGCCAAATAATTCTGCACATCTATGGACAATGGTGGTCATTCCGAGTTGTTCGCTCGCAAGCTGCTTTTAGCAGCTTTGCACACGCTAAGCCGCCGCCTACTGGGAGTGAATCTTAGCATAGTAAAATTGCGAACGAAAGATTAGCAGAATTGCGAATAGACACTTCTTAGCAGTTTCTGAGTAGCTCTAGACTTACTCGGCAACTGCGATCAGTTCAGTCAGTTTCGTTCCTGGTTTGACGTCACAAACACTCCCAGAGTTCGCCCAGACACTCCCCCGTTTCTTCAGACACTCCCGCGTTTTTCCCAGAAAGGGCAGCGTTTTTTCACACACACCCATAAAACGGCCAGTTTTCGCCCAGAAACACCCACTTCCTGTCAATCACATTACGATCACCAGAACGAAGAAAAAACCTCGTAATGCCGTGAGTAAAATACCTAACTGCATAGCAAATTTACTTGGCGCAGTCGCAGTGCGAACATTGCGCATGCGCAATTAGCGGAAAATCGCTGCGATGCGAAGAAAATTACAGAGCGAACAACTCGGAATGAGGGCCAATGAGCTTTAATTTGGTATATGATGTGCCGTTCTCATAGAAATAAGTCACTCACAAAAATACACTATTAATATTACCTGTATGTTTTCCTTCTACTGTTATCGCTGGATGGAAGTTGCAGTAGAAACTCAATGGAAACTATATATGTATTTTTTACTATTTAAAAAAATAAATTGTCGCCTAATGGTTATGAAATCCCAAGTAGAGGTATTCATTTTCTCTGCCCGTGGGCATAGCCCCTGATAATGGTCCAGTGAAGTAGAATGCATACGCTCTGGACCATTATCACTGAGGTTGTTAAGTATCGCTCAGTGCCTGAGTGAGATTACAGTGATAAATGATGACAAAAGGTGGTTTCTATCACTGCAGTAACTGGAGATAAAAAGCCATCCCTATTACCATGTCTTAGTGAATAGAGCACAGAAGGCCAGATGTATTAACCTGGAGAAGGCATAAGGAAGTGATAAACCAGTGAGATGTGCAAGGTGATAAAGGCAGCAGCCAATCAGATCCTAACTGTTAATTTACATATGGGAGCTGATTGGCTGGTGCCTTTATCACCTTGCACATATCACTGGTTTATCACTTCCTTATGCCTTCTCCAGGTTAATACATCTGCCCCAGAGTGCTTTGCAGCTGATGTCAATAGGGACTGTGTAGCGAAGTCAACAGCAACATCAGAACATTTTCTATTCTTAGTGGTTTTGGAGTTAAAGTTTTTTTCAGACCTGAAGAGCAAGTGATTGCGCTCCTTGTCGGGATGCCGGTGGCGACATTTCAATCAGTGTCAGGATTCTGGCTTCCATATTTCAACTGGTGTGATCCTAACTGGATCTCATATAGAGGTCTATTTACTAAGCCTTGGATGGAGATAAATTTGATGGAGATAAAGGGGCGCGTTTCCCCTCCTTGATGAAGCAGAAATTGCAATCGCCTCGCAATTTCTGCTTTATCATAAAAATTATTAATGCCTCCTGCCGGCGCAGCTTAGGTGCGGCTGCAGGAGACCCGGCAGCATCTTACACATCGCGGCGGCTGCGTGTGATGTCAAGCAGCCACCGCGATCACGCTCCGTTCACACCGCACTACCCCCCATTCGCCCGCCTCCGCCCCCACAATGCTCCGTCTCCTCCCTGGAAATGGAGCGTCCCTCCCGCCCCGCGACCGTCTCTGCCTGATTGACAGGCAGAGGCAAATGCATTTTCTGCGGATGCCCCGCAGAAAATACAGGCGCATGCACAGGACGGGCGGTGCGTATACGCCCATATCTTTTTCTCAAAAATTGCGGTTGGATCGCTTATTGCGATCCAACCTGAATTAGCCCCAAAGTCCCAGCCAATCAGCTCCTAACTGTCATTTTTCAAACCCAGCCTCTGACATGGCAGTTAGGAGCCGATTGGTTGGGACTTTATCTCCGTCGGATTTATCTCCATCCAAGGCTTAGTAAATAGACCCCATAGTATGTTCTTTCTGAATCTACGCCCTTTTTAATCTGCGTCCTATTGTTTACTTTAACATTTCTATTTTTATACATCTATTCACTACTGTTAGCTCTCAGAAGTTTTTGCTTTTGTTATATTAACTATGGGGAGGATTCATAGTTGGGAACAAAAGAGCAAGTGACTTTGCACCTGGGTAGAACCATTTTGATTTGCATGTGGGTGTAGGTTTGGGGGGGGGGGGGGGTGCTGAGGGGTAGATGTAATATGTGCAGAGAGAGATTTAGATTTGGGAGGGGCATATCTAAACTGAAAGTTAAGTTGCAGTTTAAAAAAAAAAGCTGTTCAGCATTTGCAGGCAGAGGCGATCGATGGCCCGGAGGGGGGCGGCACGGGGGTTTTGTGGGCACGATCCGGCCAATGCAGGCGTGACTGGACTGTGGGGGGGGGGGGGGCGTGACGCAGCGGATGCGTGTCGTCACATGCAGCCGCTGCGCCATGGGCAGCGTCGAGTAGCTCCCGGCCAGCACGCAAAAGCTGCGCTGGCTGGGAGCTACTCCTGAAGTACAAAAGCATCGTGGCTGTGCGATGCTTTTGCACTTTTGCGACAGGGCAGGGACTGTCCCCCCGCATGTCTGTGTTCCTGATCGTAGCTGTGCTAAATTTAGAACAGCTACGATCAAGTCGGAATCACCCCTAGTTACGCCCCTGTACACAATAGTCCTGTTCAGTATAATGTAACATATGTATAAATTAAGTGAACAGTCAGGATTCTGATCCCTAGAGCTGGGGTTGGGCACTCTGGCAGTGGGGCTTATCGTGGGTTTCCTCAATACCCCAATGGGTCAGTCCGACCCTGATGCAACGTGTTGGTGTTTGCACCAAGTTTAACAGTTTCTCTATGGCTATTTCAATTTTGTTAGCAAATTTTTTTCAGTGAGGTCTCCCATTCATCAGAGCAAACTTTTCAGAATAATTGGGGTGCTCCTTTGTATATCTGAAAAATGTAATGCATAGACATGGATAGTGGCAGCACAAATACTGTATGGGGGACTCAAACACGCACAGAGCTGGCTCCTATGCTTCCATTTATGTACATATGTCATTGGAAATGCTATTGGGGTTCATTCAAACCTGACCGCTCGCTAGGGGTTTTTTGCACTGCTGTGAGCAGATAGTCGCCACCTATAGGGGAATGTATTTTTGCTTTGCAAGTGTGCGAACGCATGTGCAGTCGAGCAGTACAAAAACGTTTCCTGCAGTTTCTGAGTAGCCCAGGACTTACTCAGCTGCTGCGATCACTTCAGCCCGGAATTAACGTCAGATACCCGCCCTGCAAACGCTCGGACACGCCTGCGTTTTTCCAAACACTCCCAGAAAACGGTCAGTTGACACCCATAAATGCCTTCTTCCTGTCAATCTTCTTGCGATCGGCTGTGCAAATGGATTCTTCATACAATCCATTGCCCAGTAACGATACGCTTTGTAGCCGTACTACGCGCCTGCGAATTGCGGTGCATACGCATGTGCAGTTCTGACCTGATCGCAACGCAGCGGAAAATCCTAGCATGCGATCAGGTCTGAATGACCCCCATTGTCAGAGCTAACCAACCAGAAACTGAGTACAGTAGTTGCTGCATCTTCAGTAGTTTCTATTCAGAGAATGTGTGATTTTGTAGTGACATCAAAAATTCATAGTCAATAAAATCACTAATATCTATAATTTAAAAGATGGGACTGCTTATAAAGACTACATTTGTCTATCAAAGAAAGATGCATCCTTTTTTGTCTTCTGTGAAATCGTTCCATTTATTTTAAAGAAAAACATTATGCGGAAGAGACAATAGAGATATAAAATTGGTCATCTGAGGTTTCCACTTTCATCCTCTCTGGCGTGTCTTCCTTTCCACTCTCTAGCTTTGCCCAGAAGATCCATTCAGGCGCACTCCCTCCAGCTGTAACTGCTGAATGCTCATTTTGGGAATCCCAGCCTCCCAGCAGCTGAAGTCAGCATTCACATATTAACAGAAAGTATAGTCAGGTTTTTAAAAGTGTCAGTTCAGCGAGGCACAGCCACCCACAGTTTGCTTTTTTTATATATTATGTTTATTTAACTGTAACTGAAATAGCCAGAAATCATTTTACCTGAAAAAAAAGCTTACTTACTATCTATGCTTGTACGTAATGTATGTAATACAGTGCGTTCTAGAGAAGAGGCTGATACTATAAAGATTACTTTAGTAATAACGATTGATCAGTATGCTTTTCCTAACATTGAAAACAGATATTCTTTATCAGGTCTGCATACCCTCCAACTGTACCTTTTTAATAGGTACAGTACCTTTTTTTATGGTCTGTACCGATTTTTGGCTCTCTAAACTTCCATTGAAAGTATAGGAAAAGCCCTTTACCCGTAGCCACGCCTACTTTTCTAATTTGTACCGATTTTTATGTGTAAAATGTTGGAGGGTATGGGGCTGCCATCAGAAATTGTGGGGCCCCTGACTGACAAAATGATCAGGAGCAGAGATGTTCTCTCCCACACACTGCAGCTTGGTGACACCTCTGTGTCCGGGGAGAAGGGCGCATGGTCAGCAGCAGCAGCCAGTCTCTCTCATGCACGGCAGCCTGCTGACACCTCTGTGTCCGGGGAGAAGGGAGTATGGTCAGCAGCAGCAGCCAGTCTCTCTCATTCATGGCATCCTGGTGACACCTCTGTGTCCGGGGAGAAGGGCGTATGGTCAGCAGCAGCAGCCAGTCTCTCTCATGCACGGCAGCCTGGTGACACCTCTGTGTTCGGGGAGAAGGGCACATGGTCAGCAGCTGCAGCCAGTCTCTCTCATGCACAGTAGCCTGATGACACCTCTGTGTCTGGGGAGAGGAGCGTATGGTCAGCAGCTGCAGCCAGTCTCTCTCATGCACGGCAGCCTGGTGATTCTGCTGTGTCCGTGGAGAAGGGCACATGGTCAGCAGCAGCAGCCAGTCTCTCTCATGCACGACAGCCTGGTGATTGTGCTGTGTCCGGGGAGAAGGGCACATGGTCAGCAGCAGCAGCCAGTCTCTCTCATGCACGGCATCCTGGTGACACCTCTGTGTCCGGGGAGAAGGGCGTATGGTCAGCAGCAGCAGCCAGTCTCTTTCAGGCACAGCAGCCTGGTGACACCTCTGTGTCCGGGGAGAAGGGCGTATGGTCAGCAGCAGCAGCCAGTCTCTCTCATGCACGACAGCCTGGTGATTGTGCTGTGTCCGGGGAGAAGGGCACATGGTCAGCAGCAGCAGCCAGTCTCTCTCAGGCACAGCAGCCTGGTGACACCTCTGTGTCCGGGGAGAGTAGCGCATGGTCAGCAGCAGCAGCCAGTCTCTCTCATGCACGGCAGCCTGATGACACCTCTGTGTCCGGGGAGAAGGGCGCATGGTCAGCAGCAGCAGCCAGTCTCTCTCATGCACGACAGCCTGGTGATTGTGCTGTGTCCGGGGAGAAGGGCACATGGTCAGCAGCAGCAGCCAGTCTCTCTCAGGTACAGCAGCCTGGTGACACCTCTGTGTCCGGGGAGAAGGGCGCATGGTCAGCAGCAGCAGCCAGTCTCTCTCATGCACGGCAGCCTGATGACACCTCTGTGTCCGGGGAGAAGGGCGCATGGTCAGCAGCAGCAGCCAGTCTCTCTCATGCACGGCAGCCTGGTGATACTGCTGTGTCCGGGGAGAAGGGCGCATGGTCAGCAGCAGCAGCCAGTGTCTCTCATGCACGGCAGCCTGGTGACACCTCTGTGTCCGGGGAGAAGGGCGTATGGTCAGCAGCAGCAGCCAGTGTCTCTCATGCACGGCAGCCTGGTGACACCTCTGTGTCCGGGGAGAAGGGCGTATGGTCAGCAGCTGCAGCCAGTCTCTCTCATGTACGACAGCCTGGTGATACTGCTGTGGACGGGGAGAAGGGCACATGGTCAGCAGCAGCAGCCAGTCTCTCTCATGCACGACAGCCTGGTGACACCTATGTGTCCGGGGAGAGGAGCACATGGTCAGCAGCCGCAGCCAGTCTCTCTCATGCACGGCATCCTAGTGACACCTCTGTGTCCGGGGAGAAGGGCGTATGGTCAGCAGCAGCAGCCAGTCTCTCTCATGCATGACAGCCTGGTGATACTGCTGTGTCTGGGGAGAAGGGCGCATGGTCAGCAGCAGCAGCCAGTCTCTCTCATGGTCGGCATCCTGGTGACACCTCTGTGTCCGGGGAGAAGGGCGTATGGTCAGCAGCAGCAGCCAGTCTCTCTCATGCGCGGCATCCTGGTGACACCTCTGTGTCCGGGGAGAAGGGTGTATGGTCAGCAGCAGCCAGTCTTTCTCATGCACGACAGCCTGGTGATACTGCTGTGTCCGGGGAGAGGGGCGCACGGTTAGCAGCAGCAGCCGGTCTCTCTTACGCACGGCAGCCTGATCACACCATTGTCAGTGGCGAATTTCCCAGTAGGCACGTGAGACACACGCCTAGAGGCGACTCTTGTTTGGGGGCGGCACTTGGATGTATGTGTTGGTACTGTCAGTCCAAAAATGACCAGTAACCGCAAAATATAACCACTGTACTGTACCATAATCCATCTTGAATGGAGTGTAAATAGCTAGGACATGCACATACTGCCCCTGTAAGCTGTCCTACTTAGTGAATATACATATTTAAAAATAACAAAATGTCATAGTTAGTGGCTTTTTTATTATTCTATTAAGTTGGCTATCATCAAATGCGGGCTTATACCAAATAAAAATAATAAAATTAGGCAGGGGGTGCCCACACCCCTAAATCCGCTCCTTCTGCTGTGTCCGGGAAGAGAGGGGCACGGTCTGAAGCAAGCGCAGTCTGTCTCACGCACTGCAGCCTGGTGACACAGCTGTGTCTGGGGAGCAGGGCGCACAGTTCGCAGCAGCAGCTGGTCTCATGCACTGCAGCCTGTAGACATAGCTGTGTCCGGGGGAAGGGGTGCACTGTCCGCAGCAGCCGGCCTCTCTCATATATGGCAGCCTGGTGACACCGCTGTGTCTGGGAAGAGGGGTGCATGGTCCACAGCAGCCTGTCTTATGAACCCCAGCTTGGTGACACAGCTTTGTCCGGGGAGAGAGGCACACGGTCTGCAGCAGCCGGTCTCGCTCACGCACGGAAGCCTGGTGACCCTGCAGCTGCTGCGACAGACACCCTCATCTGCAGTTTCAGAGATGGGCCCCTGTTCTTTATACAGTGGACTATAAAGATATATATGCAGGGCTTAAAGTGGTCCTGGAGAGGTGGGGGAACTCACCTCGCCAGCAACCCCTCCTGCTTAGTGCGGAAAGGGGTGTGGCCTCACAAGGAAGGGGCGTGGCCACACCAAAGTACCACCAATTCAAAATAATGCATCACAGTAGCACAATCTTAATCACATTGCCCGCCCCACATGCTAGTGCCCTTTACACACACAATGCCCACAATAGCAGAGCCTCTTACACACACAATGCCCACAGCAGTGCCCTCCCTCTCCTAATTTTAGATTTGATTTACAATATAGCAGTATATGTTGAACAACCTTTGCTCACCTCTTATGTCTTCTATCTGTCCCTTCTGCTTTCTTGTTTCCTTTGTCTGTCACTCTCCTCATGAGTCCATACATTTTAGCGCTTTGTGCAAGAAACAGCATCGCCCCCCCATATTTAAAATAGGACCGGTGACAAAAATATAGGGGGGAAATACCAATACCACAAAATAATACCAATTCATATTACGCTGCACAGTAATCTATATTATTCAAATCACGTTGCACAGTAGCACCACTTACATACATTACACCAGGTAGAGCCCCTATCACGCATTACGCCAGGTAGAGTCCCATTTTACACAGTATGGCAGGTAGAGCCCCCTCCAGGGGCAAATGCAGGATTTTATGTGGGGGTTTTCCACATAGATAGATAGATAGAACAAATATAGAAAACCACTGCACTCACCACCTCAGAAGCGGGGTGCAGTGTCTGCACTCACCACTCATAGGGTGGGGTGCATGTAGCCCATGGCCACCTACCCAAATACATACAAATAGAAAATTCAGCACTCACCATGTATATATATATATAGGCACTCAGTTTTGATAAAGTGCAAAAAGGTTCTGTTTATTGAAATAAACAGCAGCTTTTTGCACTTTATCAAGTCTCCGGGTGCCGTCATGTTACAAGCATATACTGCTTATGAGCACGGCAGGTGCTGGATATTTTTATAAAGAAAGAGAGAGAGACATGAGGAGGGAACAAGACAAAGAGAGAGAGACTTGGGGAGGAAGAAACATGGGCAGAGAGAGACATGGGAAGGGAGGGAGAGAGATACATGAGAAGGAAGACAAAAAGAGTGACATGGCAAGAGAGGGTGAGAGACATGGAGATAGAGACATTGCGAGAGAGAGAGAGAGAGAGAGAGACACGTGGCAAAAGAGAGAGAGAGACATTGCAAAAGAGAGAGAGATGAGGGGGAGAAAGACTGGGCTCCCAGAGCTGTGAAATGTAGCAGCAGTTACCTGGAGGTGTTCATGTGGAGGGTGAGTTGTCTCTCCTGCCAGCTGCCGCCCAGGGGTGTGCCATGGTTAGGATAGGGCCGCGGACCATCACTCACTTGCAGACAGCGATCCAGTGGAGGTGGGGAGGGCATTACAGTTCGCGGGTCACTAAGCTTAGGGCGTACTTGCCTACTTTTGAAAACTAGGTTCAGGGAGATTGTGGGTGTAAGCAGAATGCGCGGCGCTGCGCTGTGTAAAGAGGGCGTGACTTCAGGGAAGGTTCATGGCCTTGTTGCACGAACCTGTTTTTGTCACTCTGGGGTCCTGGAGATGTGGGCTGCCCCCCAGAGACTACCTGTTTGCAGTGTGGGCTCCTGCACTGTGACAGGATGTTGGTGTAATGTTACAGTAATAATAATTTTATCTATCATCGCACTTTCTCCAATAGGACTCAAAGCACTTAAGGGTGAGGGTCAAGGTAAGAGAATTACGGTGTTTGGACTAAGGGTGAGGGATAGGGCATAGAATTAGTATTAGGATAAAGGATGAGGGTTACATAGACACATGTGCTTGCAAGTCATTATGCAGGAGCAGTGTCCTGTAATCACAGAAACACATAGTGGTCTCATATTGCTAACACACCTACAGCATCTACTTTGTGCCAATTTCCAGCAATACTTACATTTTAAACATGCCTCCGGGAGGGGGGGCAGCGGAACTAAAGAAACCACCACTGCTATGCTGCTGCTGCTACACCAGCCGTCGCAGACACTTTAAACTAGCCACCGGGGGTTAGACCTACCACAACTGATGTGCTTCTGCCATGACTGCCAGGTGGGTAAAGAGGCCGCCATTTCCGCCGGTGCTGACACTTCTGCTCTGTGAGGCACGTGCATTACTGGCCTCACAGTAAACTCCGGCGGCTGCGGGGGGATCGGGCGTTACAGCCCGCGGCTCACACTCCGGCGGCTGCGGCAGCGGGGGAGATCAGGCACTGTAACCTCCCTGGCAGGGGGGGAGAGGGCACTTTGAATAGCGCCGATTGTGCGCCACTCACGGCTTCCGGGCCGCCAGCTAATGAGAAGCTGCCACTTGGCAGCTTCTCATTGGCTGGCGGTCCGGGAGCCGTGATTGGCTCACGCTAGATTTTAAAAAGCCTCCCCTTCGTTTGATTGGTGCTGCAGCCGGTCCGCGAGCCGTGATTGGCTGGCGGCCGCTGCCACCTTTACAGTGGAGCAGGGAAAAGATGCTGTGGCCGGACGGAGACGGAACTGGTTCCGCCTGCAATTAGAGGTGACGGAACGCAGTTCCGCCCCGTTCCGGCCCACTTTAACCACTGTATATATGTATGAGGACTTAATTGAAAGTCACTTTTGTAGTTATTGTCGCTTATAAGTTATATAGCACTATGGGGGCAATTCAGTTGGGCAAAACCATGTGCACTGCTGGGGGGGCAGATATAACATGTGCAGAGAGAGTTAGATTTGGGTGGGATGTGTTCAAACTGAACTCTAAATTGCAGTGTAAAAATAAAGCAAAAAGACAAATAAATATATATGCTCAGCCACTAAGTGACTGAACACTGAGCTTTGGCCGCTCTATTACAACTGACTCTGTTTTATCAATATAAATGTATTGGCTCAGCTGCTGCTACAAATAGAGAATCACTAAATCCACCAAACAAACAACCAAAGGAAAAATAAATAAATTTATGTAGCGCTGCTGTTCCAATGCAAATACGGACAATTACTTTATTAAAAAAAAAAAAAAAATGTGTTAAAAATACACATATTTATTGCACAGTACAATAAAATACACTCAGCCGGTGTTAACAGACAAACAAGGCAATAAAATAATTATACAAGTATATGCTCCTGCAGAGCCGTATTATCTTAGGTTATTTATTTATTATTTATTTATTAACAGTTTCTTATATAGCGCAGCATATTCCGTTGCGCTTTACAATTAGAACAACAGTAATAGAACAAAACTGGGTAAAAACAGACAGACATAGAGGTAGGAAGGCCCTGCTCACAAGCTTTTTGTAACAAGATAGCAATAATTTATTTATAAATGGCAACAATGAGTCCATGCGCTTACGAACTGTATATCCCACAAAGTCACTTCACTAGAGCCATACACATGATGACACATATACACTGGAAAGGGGACGTGACCTCAATAAAATGGGCGTGATCTTGCTAAAATGGGCGTGGCCTTGTCTGAAAAGACTACCTTACACCCCAGTTTTTGACCTTGCACCGATGATCACGGCGACCACAGGAAAAAAATAAAAAAAAATATATTATGCCATACACCGCAATGCCCTTGATACATTAAATCCCCATTTTACACATTACAGCAGGCAAGAGTCCCCATTTTACACATTACGGCAGGCAAGAGTCCCCATTATACACATTACGGCAGGCAAGTGTCCCCATTTTCCACAATACGGCAGGCAAGTGTCCCCATTTTCCACAATACGACAGGCAAGTGTCCCCATTTTCCACATTACGGCAGACAAGAGTCCCCATTTTCAACAATACGGCATGCAAGAGTCCCCATTTTCCACATTACGGCAGGCAAGAGTCCCCATTTTCAACAATACGGCATGCAAGAGTCCCCAGTTTCCACAATACGGCAGGCAAGAGTCCCCATTTTCCACAATATGGCAGGCAAGTGTCCCCATTTTCCACAATACGGCATGCAAGAGTCCCCATTTTCCACGATACGGCAGGCAAGTGTCCCCATTTTCCACAATACGGCAGGCAAGTGTCCCCATTTTCCACAGCACGGCAGGCAAGAGTCCCCATTTTGCACATTACGGCAGGCAAGAGTCCCAATTTTACACATTACGGCAGGCAAGAGTCCCCATTTTACACAATACGGCAGGCAAGTGTCCCCATTTTACACAATACGGCAGGCAAGAGTCCCCATTTTACACATGATGGCAGGCAAGAGTCCCCATTTTACACATGATGGCAGGCAAGAGTCCCCATTTTACACATGATGGCAGGCAAGGGTCCCCATTTTACACATGATGGCAGGCAAGAGTCCCCATTTTACACATGATGGCAGGCAAGAGTCCCTATTTTACACATTCCAGCAGGTGGCAGAGGAGGGGGGTAGAGAGAGAGACTGACTTACATTTGAAGCAGTTCTTCCCGCTCTTCGGCCGCCTCTCCCTCGTCTTCGTCACGCCGGCCCTTCCTGTAGCTGCTTGGTTCACCCCTCCTCCCGAGTACCCAGCTCGGGGGGCGGAGTTTCGTGGAATGACGCGATTGCATGGTGATGTCACGACGCACCCGCGTCATTCCGCGAAACTCCGCCCCCCGTGCTGGGTATTCGGGAGGAGGGAGGAGGGGTAATCAAAGAGCATTAGAAGTGCCGCGACGGGCGCCCCATACGGTTGCACGGCTCGCCCGCCGCAAGAAATGGCACTGATCATGTATATGGCTCTAATGAAGTGACTTGCCTTGTTTGTCTATTAACATCGGCCGAGTGTATTGTATTGTAGTGTGCAATAAATATGTGTATTTTTAACACAATTTTTTTTTATAAAGTAATTGTCCGTATTTGCATTGGAACAGCAGCGCTACATAAATCTAAAAATAAAGCAGCCAGGATTTACTCTCACAGAAACAAAATAACTCACCCAAATCTACCTCTCTCTGCAAATGTTATATCTGGCACACCTGCAGTACACATGGGGGGTTATTCCGAGTTGATCGCTCGCTAGCAACTTTTTGCTGTGCTGCGATTAGATAGTCGCCGCCTATGGGGGAGTGTATTTTCGCTTTGCAAGTGTGCAAACGCTTTTGCAGCCGACGGCACAAAAAAGTTTTTTGCAGTTTCTGAGTAGCTCTGGACTTACTCAGCCACTGCGATCACTTCAGCCTGTCCGGTTCTGGAATTGACGTCAGACACCCACCCTGCAAATGCTTGGACACA
This sequence comes from Pseudophryne corroboree, assembly GCF_028390025.1. Taxonomy (NCBI): domain Eukaryota; kingdom Metazoa; phylum Chordata; class Amphibia; order Anura; family Myobatrachidae; genus Pseudophryne; species Pseudophryne corroboree. Next base: position 391,185,011 of record NC_086445.1, read on the forward strand.
CCTGCATTTTTCCAAACACTCCCAGAAAACCGTCAGTTGACACCCATAAATGCCCTCTTTCTGTTAATCACCTTGCGATCGGCTGTGCGAATGAATTCTTCGTTAAATCCATCGCCCAGCACGATCCTCTTTGTACCAGTATGACGCGCCTGCGCATTGCAGTGCATACGCATGCGCGGTTTTGCCAAGATTTAACCTGATCGCAGCGCTGCAAAAAGTAGCTAGCGAACAACTTGGAATGACACGCATGGTTTTGCCCAACTGCTAACAAATTTGCTGCTACGATCAGGACTGAATTAACCCCTATGTCACTTTGATTGTATATGTCTTGTATCTTTTGTCTCTTTTTCCTTTTTATCACATTTTCTTGGAGTACATACAGGAGTACTTAAAGGCTACCCCTTTATTATAGGGGATTACAGAAGATCATAGGGAATTCATGTTTTATATCACTGAATTTATTTTACTTTGTTGTTGGATTTTAAAAGGCTTGAGGGCTTCATCTGAAAAACAGATAGATAGATAGATAGATAGATAGATAGATAGATAGATAGATAGATAGATAGATAGATAGATAGATACACACACACACATGCATATCTCCCAACTGTCCCGATTTTTGCGGGACAGTCCCGTTTTTTGGGGACTGTCCCGCTGTCCCACCCGCGGGCCGCAGTGTCCCGCGGTGGGAGTGGGGGGGCAGTTGGGAGACTCCTGCACTCACTGCTCTGCTAAGCAGAGCAGCGGTGAACAGACGCTGTGCGCATGCGCACAGCATCTATTCAGTGGAGACAGGAGGAGAGAAGGCATGCCAGCAGCTCACGGAGCGCTGGGGATGCCCCCTCAGTGACAAAAATGGGGGCGTGGCTTGTGTTCGCGGGTCCTCCCAGGAAGCCACACACCCTTTTCATAGGCCCCTCTCCCTTTTCGGGAGCGTCTGGCTTCGCCGCACATGTGTCCCTCTTTGACAAAGCAGAAAGTTCGGAGGTATGCACATGTGTATATACAGTATGTGACGTGTATATACAGTATGTGACATAAATATGTGTAAATATACCTTTATGTTCAGAGCATAGTATTGTCACTTTTGTCACATGATTAATTTTCTTTAAAAGTTTGTATAAATGTCCATATAAGTAAAGCGTAACAGAATATGCCAGTTTCTGGTGCTATACAAGTAAATATAAATATAAAGCAGGATTCACTAGACCAAGCAACTAGCGTTAAAATGTAAACATTTATTTTCTAAGCAATAAAGTACTTCTGTGGAATCATAATTTTATATAGTCATAGAACTCATCAGTTGCATCTATTATTCTTGTATTCTACAGCAGTACATTTGCAGGTGTACCTTATAACATACCCTTAAGTTTGCATTTATAACCAAACTTCATTTGATTAAAAACCAGATAATAATTGGGGAGTAAGTTCATACTAAGAGCCCAGAGACGATATAGCACAGCGCATCCCAGCAGGCACCCAGACACATTCTCTCCAGGGGTGCCGAAACGAGGGAGGGTACTAATTACCTGGGCCCAGGCTTGTTAGAAGGATAATTTACTAAAATGATCCAATATCACATATCTGTGAGTGGCAAAAGTATGTGAACATGCAGAAATGTGCTTGTTTGGAGTGTGATGACTTGCGGATACTCAAACTCTGGTGCAGGTTACATTCTGATGCTGCTGGCTGCCTGTGAATCGCCAAATGCATCAAAGACTTCCACAACTGTGCAAATATATGTATGTGTGTATAAATCTATCTATCTATCTATCTATCTATCTATCTATCTATCTATCTATCTATCTATCTATCTATTGTATACACACAGTATATAAATGGTTTTGGTAAGATATCATGGCACTCAGCATGCCATCAGTAAGAATCCCTGCGGTGGATTCCTGACTACCAACATTCTGATGGATTTTGGTAAGTATTATAACCCTATCTGTAACCCAGTGACGTGCGATGAGGTCAGAGGCTGGGGAGGAACAAATGGTGGGGGCTCTCAGAGCCAGGAGCCTGTCTCACCCCCTACACAATTTAACTGTTATGTCCCTGCACTACATCCATGCAAACACAGGGAGAACATACAGTAATACCCAGGTCACAGCCATCACCATAGTGTGAGTAAACTGGTGTGGTGAGGTGCCCCCCATTGCCCCCTCATCTGCAGAAACACAGCTGGCCTGGTGCAGCTGGTTACACAGGGTTATACAATCATCAGTGATATTGTCAGCAGCACCTGGGGAGGGAGAGCACTCACCACAGATGCCACATACACACAGAGTCCTGTCCCCACACTCACTACAGATTATACACACACACACACACACACACACACACACACACACACACACACACACACACTCCTGTCCCCCTGTCCCCACACTCACTACAGATTACACACACACAGTCATGTCCCAACACCCACTACAAATGTTACACACACACACACACACCTGTCCCCACACTCACTACAGATTACACACACACAGTCCTGTCCCCACAATCACTACAGATTACACACACACGCACACACACACACACACACACACACACACAGTCCTGTCCCCACACTCACTACAGATTACACACACACACACACACACACACACACACACACACAGTCCTGTCCCCACACTCACTACAGATTACACACACACACAGTCCTGTCCCCAGACTCACTACAGATTACACACACACACACACACACACACACACACACACACACACACACACACACACACACAGTCCTGTCCCCACACTCACTACAGATTACACACACAGACACACACACACACACACACACACACACAGTCCTGTCCCCACACTCACTACAAATGTTACACACACACACACACACACACACACACACGAGTCCAGGTACTGGCAGCTACTCACCCCAGTCACTGTGCACGGGTGGCTGCTGCTGGCACTGCGGGTCCCCACTTCCCTCCTCCCCTGCCAAGCAGCTCAGCTCCGGTGTCTGCCTTTCTTTACATCCTGGATTGGTCACATGACCAATCCGAGCTGTCAATTAGAGCCTAAGCATGCCCCCACTGTGAGGTATGCTCACATTTCTCTGTTCTATGACGTCTGATTGGCCGCTGTTTAGCCCCGCCCATCTGTAGAGGCAGCGTCCGACAGTGCGAGAGATGAGGCTGAGCTGCTGCTGCCTCATCTCTATCTCTCCCTGCAATTGAAGGAGCCCTGCAACTCTGGTACATTTTATCTGTAAAGATAGTTGCATTAATACAAAGAAGATGCTGTCTGTTATAAATATTTTCTTTGTGTTCAGTCATTTTTATAATGAGAACTCTGAGTATGATAGGGAGCATGACAGGTGAGGCTCTGCCTCCCCTGCCTCACCTGACTGAACGTCCCTGTTGTAACCCTAACTCACTGAGGCGAACCAGGAAGCATTACCAAGTGAAAACTCCCCCCTCCGACAATCACTGCTAGAGCCCACAGCACTGTGTCTCTCCTCCCGTGCCATCTCCAGTGGGCATGCGTGAGATCTTGCTAGCATCATGTGATTTCCTGTGCGCAGTCCGAAAGCCAGCAGCTGCCGCAGCTAGGTTCCTGCCGTGGTGATGAGACAATGACACTGCAGCTGTCAAAATCAATAGCTGAAGTTGTGACATACATTTATACATTGCTAGTGCACATATCTTGCGCTGATATCACTTCTCCCCCATAATGCCGTTTAGTACATCTACCCCATGGTTGGATGCCATCAAAGCTGGATGGGGGAAGATGTATCAAACCTTCTAAAGAGGACAAGTGGGGAAGTTGCCCATATCTATCAATCAATCAATCAATCAATCAATCAATAAATCATATAAAATGATATCCAGAACTAATTGGTGGCTGAGGGCTACTTCACCTTTAGAAGGTTTGATACATCTCCCCTTTAATCCTTTAACAGTGCATATAGGTACATTTTGTGCTATGTACAGTATTTCCCACCATTTTCACTGTCATTGCTATGATTTTTATACCTGCGATGTAACAATATGGTCAGTTTCATTTTTGTTGTTTGATAATGTTTTGGGTTTGGAATTGCTGTCTCTAGTTGTCTCTATTCAGCTTCAGTATTTTGTCAGCCTGATTTCATTTCAGATACTGTATATAGCTCCATTCCTTGTATTTCTACAGTATAATGCATTTCAATCATGCACTTCCAGTTTTAACTATTTCAAAAGTCATTTTTATTTTTATTTTCTGCTTCGGCATCTTCTCATTCATTCATATTGGCTGTCATTTATTTACAGACATGTAGAATTTACTTCCAACAATATATATACAGTATATTAAATATTTTTCAGAATTTTCCCTTTAATGTTCATTTTTTTTTATTTAAGTTTACCTTTGTCTAGCCTAAAAGCCTAAAACCTTCTGTGAGCTGGTCATACTTCGCTCTTTAAAATCAGATTTTTGCAGCACCCTTCCAAAACATTTGATTGAAACGCAAGGCAAAGTTGTGACCTGAACTATTATTATTAACTTCTATGGCACCACTGGCGGAAGGGGGGAGGGAGAATAGAGTTGTTTTTCCCTGCAGCCGCCAATAGATAGCGTCCGATGGAGCAAGTCAAGTATGAATTAATTATTTTTTCCTACAACTGATTCCTTTTCCTATGCAACCAAGCATCTGACTTTCCTTTCTCATTGCTTTGTTATATTGCTTCCCTGCCTTTAAGTCACTTGAAATAGTGACTCCTATATCACTTTCCTCCTTAGTAGTTTCAATTATAGTACCCTTAATAATATATTTAGCCTTTGGATTATTGAGACCCATGTGCATGATTTTGCAATTTTTTGTGTTAAACTGTAGTTGCCATGTTCTTGACCATTCCTCTAGTCTATTTAGATCATAAGCTTGCGAGCAGGGCCTTCCTACCTCTGTCTGTCTGTCTGTCTTTGCCCAGTTTTGTTCTATAATTGTTGTTCTAATTGTAAAGCGCAACGGAATATGCTGCGCTATATAAGAAACTGCTAATAAATAAATCAGTCATTTGTTTTACCTCTTCTGGTGTGCCAACCCTGTTGCATATCTTTGTGACATCTTCAAAAAGACATACTTTCCCCTTAATACAGCTTGCAATGTCACCAACAAAGATATTTAAGAGCACTGATCCAAGTTTAGATCCCTGGGGTACTCCACTGGTAATATATCGCTTCTTAGAATGCACTCCATTTACTACAACTGCCTGTTTCCAACCAGGTTCTTATCCATTCAACTGTTTCATAATCCAATCCCATGCTTGTGAGTTTATTTAGCAGTCTGTGATGTTGGTCCATGTCATATGCCTTACTAAAGTCTAGATATGCTACATCTTTGCGTCCCCCCACCTTGAACTATGATTTTAGTTACAGAGTTAAAAAAAAAGTCAATAAGCTCTATTTGGCATGATCTTCCCTCAGTAAATCCATGCTGTTTTGGATCCTGCAAGATGTTAGAGTTAAGATATTCTACAACTATTTATTTTAATAGTGTTTCCATTACTTTCCCTACTACTGATGTAAGGTGTACAGGTCTGTAGTTACTTGCTTCTTCCTTTCTTACACTTTTGTGCAGTGGGACTACTGTACGTTCACTCTTTTCCAGTCCTCTGAGATTGCTCCTTTAGCTAGTGACTGGTTAAGTAACTCTAATAATGGTGCTGCCAGCTCATCTTTAAGCTCTTTTAGTATCCATGGATGTATCCAATCTGCCTCCACTGATTTATCCACTTTCACTTTAGAGAGTTCTGTTAGGACCTTCTCCTCTGTAAATGTACTTTTATCTACCTTATTACCTCAACTTTGGCCCCTTACCCTCTCATTCTGTAGTGAATACTGAGCAAAATAATTATTTATATGATCTGCTATTGCCTTGTCTCCACTCAACTAAACTTTCACTACTGTACCTGTCTTAAGTATTATTATTCCTCCATTTGATTTTCTCCTTTCACTTACATACTTAAAAAAAAGTTTTGCCCCCTTTATCTACTGACTGGGCCATTTTCTCATCTGCTTCTGCCTTTGCACTCCTGATCACCTTAGCCTCCTTCTGTCTGTTATATCCTAGATTCTCAAACTCAGTCCTCAGGACCCCAAACAGTTCATGTTTTCCAGTTCTCCTTACAGAATCACATCTTTTAAAATGTATCGGTTAGTAATCAATACACAGATGCACCTGCTAGGTGACCTGGAAAACATGAACCATTTGGTGTCCTGAGGACCGAATTTGAGAACCACTGTGTACCAAGTCTACCACAGCTAACTTTCCAGTTGAAAAATGTTGTGAAAGGTTTTGCATGACCACTAGTTTCATTTCAGCGCTCCTGTAACATCATACATCTAGTTCACACTACATTGCTTCACATGGTACATTGGCCCTCATTCCGAGTTGATCGGTCGCAAGGCGAATTTAGCAGAGTTACACACGCTAAGCCTACGCCTACTGGGAGTGTATCTTAGCTTCTTAAAATTGCGACCGATGTATTCGCAATATTGCGATTACAAACTACTTTGCAGTTTCTGAGTAACTTCAACCTTACTCTGCCTGTGCGATCAGTTCAGTGTTTGTCGTTCCTGGTTTGACGTCACAAACACACCCAGCGTTCGCCCAACCACTCCCCCGTTTCTCCGGCCACTCCTGCGTTTTTTCCGGAAACGGTAGCGTTTTCATCCACACGCCCATAAAACGCCGTGTTTCCGCCCAGTAACACCCATTTCCTGTCAATCACATTACGATCGCCGGAGCGAAGAAAAAGCCGTGAGTAAAAATACTATCTTCATAGCAAAGATACTTGGCGCAGTCGCAGTGCGAATATTGCGCATGCGCACTAAGCGGAATTTCACTGCGATGCGATGAAAAATACCGAGCGAACGACTCGGAATGAGGGCCATTATTTCATTGCTAATTTATAATCTTTTATTTCAATAAATTAGGTAATTTGCTAATGCTTAAATTGATATTCCAAAACAAACTACCAATTGTTAACGTTGTAGTAAGTAAACATGCAATGTATTTACTCTCTATATGTCAAGCGTGCTTTAATTGTTTGGAAAATAAAATCCAATTACTAAGCATTTAGAGGAAAAAAAAGTCATTTTCTTTTGTTCCAATCCTGGCTGTAAGTACAATGAAGCAATTTACTTTAAAATGCTTATGAAGTAAACTAGCTACAATGTTCATTTGTATTTGAAGGTGTTTTCCCAACCTTTGTGTATTGAAAATTAATTACTTTTGCAGCACACAGGGGAAAGGGGGAAACACTATAGTTTTTCAATATGTACTCTATAATTTCACTCATTGCCATAAATGTAAAAATAGAATAAATCTGTACATTTAAACCAGAACTTAATGTTTTTTTTCAATGATTTAAAAATTAATTATTCAAAACCTCCTTGCAACATTCACCTGCAAAATATCTCTACTGTAATGCTACAGTTAGCATCAAGGAAGGGATATTTTCTACAGATTTTTCTTTTTTTTTTTTTTGTTCTTTTTTTTTAAAGGATCCGGATAATGCCATAGGATAACGCTTTTTATATACCTGTAAGTGGTTTATTTTAACCACAAAATGACTAAAGTTATGTGCTACTTCATAAACAGCAGTTTTTTATGCTGGAACATACTGTATGTTGGAATAACATTTATAGGTAATTTGTAACTGCACAGTATCTATGTGAAGCAATGCTCTGGGTTTATGTCCAGTCCCCCAGGATCTGTCCTATAATAGATCACTTGTAATAGGAATAGATCACTTACCAGGAATCTATTAATACAGAGTTACAAGAAAGAAATTGATCCAATCACCCAAAATGTCTGAAAACCAACAGGAGTTTGCAAATGTCAAATTATGTCACCAGTCTTTCATCCTGAAATTATGCAAATATGAGCAAACATTTCATCAGGGTGTAGTGAGAGGAAAGTGTGATTGAAAATGAGCGTAAGGTGCATACACACTAGGCGTTTTTGCCCAGCGTGTATGCACAGCGATGATCGCTGACATCGCTGGGCTGAAAAGCGCTCAGTGCATACACACTGAACGCTTTTCCCCCCTGCCCAGCAATGTCAGCGGGAGTGAGCGGCTTTCCATAGCAGGACGCTATGGAAAGCCGCTGACCCCGCCGTTCATCTTCTGGTAATACTAGTAGATGAATGGCGGCTGCCAGCGATGAAGCGGGAGCGCGCTTCAGCGCTCACCGTTCATCGTTTGCCCATACACACTGGGCAGCTTTGAGCTGAAAGCATCTCAAAACACCAAAATTGAGCTGCTTTCAGCTCAAAATCGCCCAGTGTGTATGGGCCTTTACTTGATTTATACTTTATTAATGTAGATTAATTTGAAATTAGATTTCACTTTCAGTAATTTGCCATGAAAATTATTTTCTTTTCTTAGGGTGCCATTTTTAAAAACAATGCAGGCTAGGGGGTAAATTTACTAAGATGGGAGGTCTATTTAAGATGGGATGTTGCCCATAGCAACCAATCAGATTCTACTTCTCATTTATCTAGCACCTTCTAGAAGATAATACCTGGAATCTGATTGGTTGCTATGGGCAACATCCCATCTTAAATAGAACTCCCATCTTAGTAAATTTACCCCTAGATTTCTATTTCTAATTAATGAGGGTATTCCAAAATGTTGTTTTTAGCAAAATGGATTAAACGCTGCACTGTACCTCTGTCATTCAAAGGCTTTATACAACCCCCATGATTCACTATTGAATTGTGCCTCAGGTACATTCTTACAGAGACAGTGGCATGTAAGATGGCAGAAGGGTTTTTGGGGATGGCTTAAGATGGCAGATCACCCCTGTTCATAATTTCATTTCTTGGGTTTAGTTGTCTTTGAAGTTCTCCTTTAATGTCTCCATCTTTTAATATTTTATGATATTCCTTTTATAACATCTCTTTTTTATTATTATTATTATTATTATTATTATTATTATTATTATTATTATTAGTATTATTATTACATTATTATTATTATTATTACATATTATTGCATTATTAGTTAACTTATTACCTTAAAAATAAAATAAAAGAAACAACACTCCTTTCCACACACCACATGTTTTCTCATGTGGGTGACAGATATATTTTGCGATTGCAGTGAAAATGAAACAGATTGATATTTACCCTGGAACAGATTGTTTTAGAATTTCCAATTTCTGTGGGTGAATGTCATGGCCAAGTGTAGAGGGATGTGAATATTTCACCACATTGCTGTAAAGTGAAAAATTAAGGTGGCGATTGATCAAAGCTTGGAGAGAGATTAAGTACCAACCAGTCAGCTCTTAAATGTCATTTTTCAAACGCAGGGGTCTATTCATGTAAATGTGTATTAACTTTTCACTATATCGCATCACTTCATAGAAATTCATTTATACTGTACTTACCTTTCTTGCGATGCAATCCTAAAATCAGGGCTCCAGCGGTCCATTCTTCTCCTGCAGTCCTCCGAATAATGTGAAGTTGGAAAGCAAGTCACATGTGAAGTTGAATACTTCCCTGCTTTCTGTCCATCATCTGCTCCGCCCCCTCCTTTCCTAGGCCATCAGCCATTGCAGCAATAATGATTACATTCTAAAATATATATGTAATGATTATATATACTGTATGTATGTATGTATGTATGTGTATATATATATATATATATATATATATATAGTAATCTATTTTTTATATAAACATATATGATGCATTAAAGTTATTTATAGCCTGCAATTATTATTTGGGAGAAGCTAAGGACAAAACCCTATTAATCTGTGACCAGCAGGTCACTACATAGCTGCTGCAATGGTCTATGAAAGGGGGCGGAGCTTGAGCGGATGATGGACAGGTAGAAAGTATTCAACTTGCCAGCTCTCTTCTATTTGATGTACATACCTCTATTATGACATCCTGCATGGGGTAGCAACAGAGCGAGGGCACTGCTGGAGAAGTCAGGAAATTCTCAATGGTAACCCCCTTGCTAATTAGAGCGGAGCAATGAAAATTCCTGTTTTCAGTTAAACAGGGCTTTTCACTACTTAATGGGCGGTATTCAATTCTTTTCACACCCTTCCACACCCGTTCTGTTGCTGCTGATGGGCGTATTACAACAATTTTAGCTCACTACCCCTGGGGTAGCGAGGGCACCCAACCCTTTGTGCAGCTAAACCTGATTACTGTGGGCGCGATATGCACGATAACGGAGATCACTTTAGAAAGGAGATTGGGTGTGATATATCATTTGAATACCGCCCTATGAATATACCCCACAACCTGTAACATGGCAGGTAGATATGCATAAATGAATTGTTACTTAATTCACTATTTATTGTATTAGTGCAATGCAATATGCAGCTTTGTTAAGTAGCAATTCCGGTGAAGTGCTGTGAAATCTAGGGTTCTGGCGATCCTGTCTTCAGCTGCGGTCCTGTCTGATAAGTGAGGATTCGAAGACAGGTTGTTTCTGTGCATGTGCCGAGGTCTGTTGGATGATGAGCAGACGGCGGGAAGTAAGGAACTTCCCTGTCCTTTTTTACATTGTAGTACAGATTATGCTATCCTGAGTTGGTGAATCTGTACACAGCAGTGGAACAGAAAGCAGAGCTCTCCGTTCTTTTATGAATCGCACTCACCATACAAAAGTATGATGATGCGATGCAAACATGAGTGGGGGAGCAAAACAGTGCTTTTTCACTGATCTATGAATAGACCCCCATCTTTCTCAACTTCATCTCTCTCCAAGCTTTGATAAATGTTCCCCAAAGTGCATAATTAAAGGTGACTCATTGAACAGTAGCAGGAGGAAATTGGAGTTCGTTGCCCTGAAGAGCCTGTGCTTGAATTGTTATATAGGCACATACAGCTCCGTAGTAGAGAATCCTTAGGAAATTGTGCCTGCACAGTAGTGAACATACATATCTGCGTATCTCCGTGCAATTCTGTGACTAACACATCTAGGCCGCTTTCCTCCATATGTATGTGAAATGAGTGTTTCTGGGTGGATGCATAGAGAACCATCTTATGTGAGTGTCATGGGATTGTAAGGGGTATGTGAGTGAGTTGCGCATGTGTCAAGAGACGATAAATAGGTAGTTCTAAGAGGCAATACTAATGATGACAGCTGTGGAAGGAAAAACAGTGCAATGCATACATCTAAAGATGTTCGTATAGTCACATTAGCATTCCATAAACAAAAATATCTGCATTCCAAATACAGTCGCACACATAGCTGTGTGCAAGTCAGAATCAGGCCCTCTATGTGCAGCTATGAAATGTTGGGAGATTTCGATTGATGTCTAGAAACGTATTTCCGGAATAATCTGTATGGAGCTTTAATATGTCATTTGCTGAATAGTGTCTATTCTCTTTGCAGGATTATACTTTGACGATGTATTTTCAGCAATACTGGAGGGACAAGAGGTTAGCCTATACCGGAATTCCTCTCAACCTTACTCTTGACAACCGAGTGGCAGATCAACTATGGGTTCCTGACACTTATTTTCTAAATGACAAAAAGTCTTTTGTACATGGTGTTACAGTGAAAAACCGTATGATTCGCCTTCATCCAGATGGGACAGTTTTATATGGTCTAAGGTATTTATCTTAGTGAGAGATGTTATATGATCATAAATGTTGATTTGTTTATGGAATATTATATTGAATTGTATTGTGCACATGAAAATAGATGCTGTAACCAGTGCTATTTTTCTTTTGTTAAGGAACTATGGGTCTGGAGGTAGAGCTCTTAAAAAAAGAGATAGATAGATAGATAGATAGATAGATAGATAGATAGATAGATAGATAGATAGATAGATAGATAGATGGTTTTTAGAAAAGAATGCACTCAAAATGGACTTTAAAATAAAACTTATCTTATAGAAAATACATTTTGGACAAGGAGAGGCTCAGGAACCCAGTTCTTGATTATGTGACAATTAATGAGAGGTTCAGGAACTGAGTTCCTGCTGGTTCTTGCTAAAAGCACTGGCTGTAACCATTAGCAAGGAACTTGAGATCTTTTTGGGGCTAATTGAAACCAGATGTACAGAATGCAACCAACATTTTTGTGCTCATGTAAACAATCTAATGTGAACCCAGATGTGTCTAAAGAAGTCCATAACAATCAATTCAACAGTATGTATCAAACAACAACTAGAAATATTGATGTTGGTAAGGAATTGTTAACACAAGATTATTGACATCCAGAAAAAATATATTTGTAGGTCTAGTCACTTAACATATATTATTCTGGCAATGTTGGAAGATGCCTATTTGATCATGATTATAAAGTCCTTAATGGCAAGGGAGGAACATCAGAAGCTCAAATGTTGAATCAATTTAAGAGCTAAATGTAATGTTACTGTAGCTAACCTTAATTTGCCTGCTATTTCACAACATGTAACTCCTGATACCACGGCCATACTATCCTGAACGCGCTCGGAAGCTAAGCAGGTGATGCCTGGCCAGTACTTGGATGGGAGACCACCTGGGAATACTAGGTGCTTTGGGCAATTTTTCCAGGAGACTATCACCTAATATTCATTTCTTTGGAATCTAATCTAGAAAAGAGAATATCCCAAGTGTCCTGTGATTATTTGGATATCCTTTTGATTCACACATAAGGAATCCTGAACACACGTTTTTGATATTTTCACCTTCACCCCATTTTGAACCTCATTTGTTAAAAAGGTCAATCAAGATTTTTATGATTAATTATGTTGTTCATCATTAAGATTAATATTTTATCCATGAACTAACGCCATTAAGATTAATATTTTATCCATGAACTAAATAAAGGTTAAGTTTTATATCAAATTCATACTTGGCACAAAATGATCTATATTTACAAATGAGTGCTCCCAGAAAAAAAGTATTTTTGTCTTTTTCTCTTCTTTCAACTGTAGTTAATCTGCAAAACTACTGGGAGCACCGCCAATCAAGCACTGTTGTATATTTATGCTTAACAGTCTCTACATTGGTTCTACATATCTATCTATAGTTACATTATACTACTTTCAGGCTGGTGCGGACCCACAATTTTGTTTGCATAAAAGATAGCACTGGCTGTAACCATTAGCAAGGAACTTGAGATCTTTTGGGGGCTAATTGAAACCAGATGTACAGTATGCAACCAACATTTTTGTGCGCTTGTAAAAAATCTAATGTGAACCCAGATGTGTCTAGAGTAGTCAATCAATTCAACAGTATGTATCAAACAACAACTAGAAATATTGATGTCGGTAAGGAAGTGTTAACAAAAGATTATTGACATCCAGAAAAAATATATTTGTAGGTCTAGTCACTTAACATATATTATTCTGGCAATGTTGGAAGATGCCTATTTGATCATGATTATGAAGTCCTTAATAGCAAGGGAGGAACATCACATGCTCAAATGTTGAATCAATTTAAGAGCTAAATGTAATGCTACTGTAGCTAACCTTAATTTGCTTGTAATGAAATTTCTATTTTACAACATGTAACTCCTGATACTTTAGTCATTATGCCAGGTATTCAATCAGAATGTGAAACTTCAACTGTAATTGAGAACGTCCCAAAGTCTCCAAATAGTCTTGTGCGTTTAGCTTTCATAACTGTTATCCTGAAATTCTTTTTATTTATCAAATAATCAAAGGTATTCCTATAGTGAAGATATTTGTTTCTAATTGTTTTGTTGCACGCTTGCTACATTGTGCGTTTTATCTAGGAAGCGAGGAGCGTGGTGCATGTGTGCAGACTACTTTGTAGTTCCGTGATGGCGGATGTTGAAAGCTTACAGTATTATGCTGAGATACACAATTTAGAGCTGTCATTTTTATTTTACGTGTAGAAGTAAAAATTTACACACTTGCTATTCCATCACTTCCTGAATAGTCAATGTGTATTTATTTAAAACTCCTGTACATACATAGCACCTGTTTTACACTTTTTTTTAGTGAAACCAAGTAAGTAATTATACTAATTTATATGACAGACTAACTACAGATGTTAATTGTATTTTTGCTGCAGAGTAAGAGCGAACTGCCCTGTATAAGTTGTAAACGAGAAGGAGGATTGGAGGTTGATCAATGTTGGGGCTATTGAGAACTGTGCAGTGCTTCTGCCAGTGCCGTCACAGGGTGGCAGTGCACCCTGTGCCAGTGGGTCAGCCAGCTGCTGGAAGTATTGTACTGGGTGGCTGTACAGGCTGCAGGCTGCATGCCCATAGTGTCCAAAGGCAGTATTAAAAGTCACATATGTGGCCGGTCATGTGACCGATGCAATCAAGTCCCTTCACTGGTTAGGACCTTTGTGGTCTGTTGTATATAATCTGTCCCCTGCAGGAGCCATTTTGTTGGATAATGCCTGTCATGTTTTAAGGCATCCTTGGTCTGGGTGGTCTTCTGGTTGCCGAATGTCGGGATCCCGGCGCACAGTATACCGGCGCCAGAATCCCGACACCCGGCATATCGACACAGATTCTCCCTCGTGGGGTCCACGACCCCCCTGGAAGGAGAATAAATAGTGTGGCGCGCGTAGCGCTCCACCGTGCCCGCAGCGAGCCCGCAAGGGGCTCATTTGCGCTCGCCACGCTGTCGGTATGCCGGCAGTCGGGCTCCCGGCGCCGGTATGCTGGTCGCCGGGAACCCGGCCGCCAGCATACCATACTACACCCCTTGGTCTTGTGGTGTGTGTGTGCATGTACATCAAATCTGGCTTGTTGGTACTTAAAATACTGATGTTGTAAAAATAAGGTAACCAGGTGTTAATCAGCTTTTGGCTTTATTTAAAAAAAATAGTCTAAGCATATACATTTTTATATGTTTGTGTGATTAGTTTAATAATGTTTTGTAGGGCAGGGGTAGAGATAGGATCTGGAGCAAAGGAAGGGGGTGGAGAAAGACAAGACTCAGTATATGCTGAGTCCGTTAAACTAGGGTGTGTTACATACTGTATGTATACAGATGTAGCCATGCTCTTCTTTGCTGTGATGCAGCATGCTACAAGTGGCTTGCGGCATGGCCCACCAGGCTGCAACTATTTGCAGCCAGCGATCGCTCCCTTAATTCCTAAAGGAATTAATGAAGCAATCGATGGCTGTGAACAGTTGTAGCTTGGCGACATGCAGCATGCCATGATGTCATGATATATATATTCATTCCAAGAATCGCACACGATTCTAGGAAAATTCAGGGTGCCAGGCAGGGCTGGGGCCACCATTAGGCAGCTATAGGCAGATGCCTATGAGCGCCGGCACTTCAAGGGTGGCCCCGCAGAGCAGAACAAAAAAAATGAAGGCTATGAGATCCAGAATGTGTGTTGTACATGCTGAAGGAATGTGAGGGGCCCACGGTCTCTCCATGCGCACAAGTGTCGGATCTGCCGGACCCGGGGCTGGAGTCGAGACGCATGCCAGAGGCCTGTCCCCACCTCTCCCTTCTGCCAAGCTTGCTACACCCCTTCCTTCCCCGGCCCAATGACCGGGGAGAAGATCCACTCCATGTGCCTGTATTGCAAGCCGCACAAGGAGCTGCTGAGAAGGAGATCATGACCAGGGATGGCACCTTCAGCCGGGTGGCAAGGACTTCCCCAATCACCAGCTGATCTGCCCCCTTTCTCTGCTAGCCCTGACCAGTGGATGCGACGGGCAGTCCAACTCCAGCAGCCACTACCCCATGGCAGGAGTGCATCTTCAAGGTTAACATCCACTGGCTGATATATCACACATATCCAAATCTATATATAATATCTCTCTCTCTCTCTCTTGTTCCAATTCAAACAGGCAGCAGCACTCAGAGACATTTTCAAGAGTATTAAAAAAGTGGTGACATACCAATGTTTCGGGGCATAATTACTCCTTTGTCATGGTGAATACACCTTCACTTTGGCAAAGGGGTGATTATGCTCCAAAGTGTTGGTATGTCACCACTTTTTTAATACACTTGAAAATTATTTAAAGGTCTCTGAGTGCTGCTGCCCTAAGAAGTATGCACACACGCAGAGATATCTTTTCAGATGCTTTAATATTGCATCTTTCAACAAAAGATGCAATAATACAGATGCAATATTAAAGAATCTGAAATGGTGTAAGCTATTTCTGCTCATGTGTCTACTTTTTTGAAATCCTTGTTTTGTTCATTACTTTCCAAAAAATCAACAATTTTGGGAGGTGTATTGAAATTATTGAGTTGTATTGTAAGTATGGTAGTACTCTTCCTCTACATAAGGCGCAGTAGCGGGACAGCAGCATTTTGAGAACAGTTCATTAAAAACCCTTCTACCAGCCCTGATGCAAGGAATGCCATAAAAATATGCACTCTCCACACTTTTTTTCTCATGTTAATAATCTTACTCTACAAAACAAATGTAGATAATATAAAGATTTAAAAAAAATTGACCCATCCATTTACTATGAAAAGCCGCTATTAATTAAGCAAAGCTTGGTTTGACCAACAATGGCCTTCGTTACCAGCCAGTCGTTACAGTTTTCGAGTGATGGCCGCTTGTAAATGAATGCAGTGAAAGGGAGTCCCAAGTTTGAGCAACAGGCAGTACTAGTGTGTAGGTAGATCATTTTTGTGAGGATTTTTTTATTTTATTTTTATTCCAATATGTATTTCAGTACAATGGAAGAAAATAAATTCTATTTGGAACACAACAGATCAAGAATTGATGCATAGGAATGAAAAGGCAGGAGCAGAAATAACCCAGGAGATTGTTAGTACAGGGTCTCTTTAAGATGTTAGTGGTGTTTCCTTTTTACATGTAAATCGGTTGATCATGCTAGGTCATGGCAGCCTATCACAGTAATTAAGGTGTGGTTTTTCAGGGTTGCCATTATTTTTCTCTTATTTTTTATGATTCTCATCTCTTATTGTAGTGGTGGTAAGAACGGCTTTTTAGATGAGTTGTCAGTTATTTGGTTACTGGGTGTACTTTCCTCAACCAAGGGGAAGGATTTAGTCCCATCATGGCATTAGGCACCACTGGAAAAAATTGCTAAAGCTTCTAAAGCAGAGAATTGGTGATGTTGCCCATAGCAACCAATCAGATGCTGTCTATCATTTTCTGAACAGCAAAAGAGAACTGATAGACAGCTGAAGAGAAATATGGATGGGGTGCGCTGTCAATAGCAGCTGGTGTAGGGGGTGGTAATCCCCAATATAGTCACAAAGAAGAAAAGAAAAGACACCTGCGCTATGTTGTACCAATGGGTTATTCCCTCTAATCTCTCGTAAAATCAAAATAACATAATTAGATACAAATCAAAAAGGACGGTAGGTTTTATATTGAATTAATATGATAATTTATTAAAATATTTAAAAACATAGAATTTTATGGTATCTGTATTTAACTAAAATAGACTCAATTCATAGATCATCAGCTTAAAAAGTTCAGTTCATGGGTCAAGGACATTCACTAATCCCCTAGGAGAATTTAAATAGTACCCCAGGCTAGGATTCTCTCCAAATTATGGTCCACAGTATAGATGTTTGGTGAGTAACAACTTTTGAAAGTCCCTCTTTTAAGCACAATGTGCAAGCTTTTTCATGCAGGTAGGGATTTTTTTCTCAATCTCACCATAGCAGGTTGGGTCCAAAGTGGAGAGACCAATTCGTGCCGTCCGGGTCAGTCAAGAATAGAAATTTCTCCAATTTAGCAGGGGATGAGCAGTGAAATCTGTCCAGCAATATCGTCTCTACGCGTTTCGCTGATGTTAACTATCAGCTTCCTCACTCCTGAGGACAGATTTCACTGCTCATCCCCTGCTAAATTGGAGAAATTTCTATTCTTGACTGACCCGGACGGCACGAATTGGTCTCTCCACTTTGGACCCAACCTGCTATGGTGAGATTGAGAAAAAAATCCCTACCTGCATGAAAAAGCTTGCACATTGTGCTTAAAAGAGGGACTTTCAAAAGTTGTTACTCACCAAACATCTATACTGTGGACCATAATTTGGAGAGAATCCTAGCCTGGGGTACTATTTAAATTCTCCTAGGGGATTAGTGAATGTCCTTGACCCATGAACTGAACTTTTTAAGCTGATGATCTATGAATTGAGTCTATTTTAGTTAAATACAGATACCATAAAATTCTATGTTTTTAAATATTTTAATAAATTATCATATTAATTCAATATAAAACCTACCGTCCTTTTTGATTTGCATCTAATTATGTTATTTTGATTTTACGAGAGATTAGAGGGAATAACCCATTGGTACAACATAGCGCAGGTGTCTTTTCTTTTCTACTGATAGACAGCGTCTGATTGGTTACTATGGGTAACATCACCATTTCTGTTTTAGAAGCTTTAGTAAATTTACCCCACCTGTCCGGGTGTGTCTAATATTGGAGAGCTGTACACAAATAATTTAGTTTGAAATACATGATCGTTTATTCTTGTCACCAGCCAACATGCTAAAGTTTAATCTAAGACTTTTTACTTATAGGAAATAAAATTTGATCCATTTTGAAGCCAACACGTTTTCAGATTAAGTTTGTTATGTATATTGATCATTAAGGGTTTTAACTGCTTCAATATCAATTAGGTCAACAAGTTTAAAATGTTAATATGTTCAGGCTGTCACCATATTTTTTTTGTTGAGTTTTGAGGTTAAATTTTGGGTTAGGGATAAGGTTTAGGCTAAAATAAGCAAAACTGCGTTGGAAATGGTATGCCGGGGCCAGGATCGTGGCGGTCAGCATACCGACACCAGAATGCCGGCAGGGGGGCTAGAACAACAAAGCCCCTTGCAGGCTCACTGCACGCACCACCCTCTGGGCTCAGTGGCTCGCTGCGCTCGTTACAGGTTCTGTTCCCACTCTATGGGTGTCATGGACACCCACAAATGGGAATAGCCCAAGTTAGCCGGGATTCCAGCTGTGGGCATTGTCAGTGGTTGGGATTCCGGCGTTGATATCCTCACCACCGGGATCCCGACTGCCAGCAATATAACCGCATCCCGCAAGAAATATGTCATTCTGGTGTCAGTGTGTTGAAAGTCGACATTCTGAATGTCTCACATCCATGTCGATATTCTTACTGTTGACATTCAGAACCTGTTGACATTCTGAATGTCGATCTTCTGAATGGTTACCAGTCATACCGTATCCTTTTGTAATTATGAACAAAAAATTGCAGAGATTCAGTGTTTAGATTTCTGCATTGAGCTTGTATCTAAATACATTTGCCATCATTTTATCTATAGAAATCACTTAAAAGCACTGTACTTTTAGGAACATTTCATAATACCAAATCTATTTGTAACCTTTATCCAGTTCCATTAAATTCTAATCTTTTTAATATAAAATTGAAGCGGCAGTATGTTTTAAATTGCTTAGTTCAGTGGTTAAACAATATCAAGGTAGCATCTTGTACTTATAAATAGAGCTTTCAGATACCAGGGTACATTGCTTACTTGTCATTGTGTTCATTATTACCCTTATGAAAAGTTACTATTTCTCCTACGGGCTCATTGTTCATGTGCATGAGTCAGCACTTACAAACTTAAACTTTGATATCTTGGAATTTGTTCATAGTGATTCAGCTTACTGTACATTTCTGACCTCCCTCTAACCCGTCTCTTCCCAATTCTGCCTTCCTGCTCTGCATTCTACACACTGGCTCCCTGCAGAATCCAACACTCATACTTGGCTGTGAGACTGCTCAGTGTAGAATAGTAAGGAATAGGAAGATGGGTGGAATTCGTGCAGGCATTAAACCTGCACCTACTGTAGGCCTGTATGGTGTGATGGACTAATTTGTTGCATACAGTACTTATTTTTTACTTACTTTTTTGAGGCACAGGTTGGAAATATCAGCAAATTACATTTATGGTAGTGATGAGCACCGGAAATTTTTCGGGTTTTGTGTTTTGGTTTTGGGTTCGGTTCCGCGGCCGTGTTTTGGGTTCGAACGCGTTTTGGCAAAACCTCACCGAATTTTTTTCGTCGGATTCGGGTGTGTTTTGGATTTGGGTGTTTTTTGCAAAAAACCCTAAAAAACAGCTTAAATCATAGAATTTGGGGGTCATTTTGATCCCAAAGTATTATTAACCTCAATAACCATAATTTCCACTCATTTTCAGTCTATTCTGAACACCTCACACCTCACAATATTATTTTTAGTCCTAAAATTTGCACCGAGGTCGCTGGATGGCTAAGCTAAGCGACCCAAGTGGCCGACACAAACACCTGGCCCATCTAGGAGTGGCACTGCAGTGTCACGCAGGATGGCCCTTCCAAAAAACACTCCCCAAACAGCACATGACGCAAAGAAAAAAAGAGGCGCAATGAGGTAGCTGTGTGAGTAAGCTAAGCGACCCTAGTGGCCGACACAAACACCTGGCCCATCTAGGAGTGGCACTGCAGTGTCACGCAGGATGGCGCTTCCAAAAAGCACTCCCCAAACAGCACATGACGCAAAGAAAAAAAGAGGCGCAATGAGGTAGCTGTGTGAGTAAGCTAAGCGACCCTAGTGGCCGACACAAACACCTGGCCCATCTAGGAGTGGCACTGCAGTGTCACGCAGGATGGCCCTTCCAAAAAACACTCCCCAAACAGCACATGACGCAAAGAAAAAAAGAGGCGCAATGAGGTAGCTGTGTGAGTAAGCTAAGCGACCCTAGTGGCCGACACAAACACCTGGCCCATCTAGGAGTGGCACTGCAGTGTCACGCAGGATGGCCCTTCCAAAAAACACCCCCCAAACAGCACATGACGCAAAGAAAAATGAAAGAAAAAAGAGGTGCAAGATGGAATTGTCCTTGGGCCCTCCCACCCACCCTTATGTTGTATAAACAGGACATGCACACTTTAACCAACCCATCATTTCAGTGACAGGGTCTGCCACACGACTGTGACTGAAATGACGGGTTGGTTTGGACCCCCACCAAAAAAGAAGCAATTAATCTCTCCTTGCACAAACTGGCTCTACAGAGGCAAGATGTCCACCTCATCATCATCCTCCGATATATCACCGTGTACATCCTCCTCCTCACAGATTATCAATTCGTCCCCACTGGAATCCACCATCTCAGCTCCCTGTGTACTACTTTGTGGAGGCAATTGCTGCTGGTCAATGTCTCCACGGAGGAATTGATTATAATTCATTTTAATGAACATCATCTTCTCCACATTTTCTGGATGTAACCTCGTACGCCGATTGCTGACAAGGTGAGCGGCGGCACTAAACACTCTTTCGGAGTACACACTTGTGGGAGGGCAACTTAGGTAGAATAAAGCCAGTTTGTGCAAGGGCCTCCAAATTGCCTCTTTTTCCTGCCAGTATAAGTACGGACTGTCTGACGTGCCTACTTGGATGCGGTCACTCATTTAATCCTCCACCATTCTTTCAATGGGGAGAGAATCATATGCAGTGACAGTAGACGACATGTCCGTAATCGTTGTCAGGTCCTTCAGTCCGGACCAGATGTCAGCATCAGCAGTCGCTCCAGACTGCCCTGCATCACCGCCAGCGGGTGGGCTCGGAATTCTGAGCCTTTTCCTCGCACCCCCAGTTGCGGGAGAATGTGAAGGAGGAGATGTTGACAGGTCGCGTTTCGCTTGACTTGACAATTTTGTCACCAGCAGTTCTTTGAACCCCAGCAGACTTGTGTCTGCCGGAAAGAGAGATCCAAGGTAGGTTTTAAATCTAGGATCGAGCACGGTGGCCAAAATGTAGTGCTCTGATTTCAACAGATTGACCACCCGTGAATCCTTGTTAAGCGAATTAAGGGCTCCATCCACAAGTCCCACATGCCTAGCGGAATCGCTCTGTGTTAGCTCCTCCTTCAATGTCTCCAGCTTCTTCTGCAAAAGCCTGATGAGGGGAATGACCTGACTCAGGCTGGCAGTGTCTGAACTGACTTCACGTGTGGCAAGTTCAAAAGGTTGCAGAACCTTGCACAACGTTGAAATCATTCTCCACTGCGCTTGAGACAGGTGCATTCCACCTCCTATATCGTGCTCAGTTGTATAGGCTTGAATGGCCTTTTGCTGCTCCTCCAACCTCTGAAGCATATAGAGGGTTGAATTCCACCTCGTTACCACTTCTTGCTTCAGATGATGGCAGGGCAGGTTCAGGCGTTTTTGGTGTTGCTCCAGTCTTCTGTACGTGGTGCCTGTACGCCGAAAGTGTCCCGCAATTCTTCTGGCCACTGACAGCATCTCTTGCACGCCCCTGTCGTTTTTTAAATAATTCTGCACCACCAAATTCAAGGTATGTGCAAAACATGGGACGTGCTGGAATTTGCCCATATTTAATGCACACACAATATTGCTGGCGTTGTCCGATGCCACAAATCCACAGGAGAGTCCAATTGGGGTAAGCCATTCTGCGATGATCTTCCTCAGTTGCCGTAAGAGGTTTTTAGCTGTGTGCGTATTCTGGAAAGCGGTGATACAAAGCGTAGCCTGCCTAGGAAAGAGTTGGCGTTTGCGAGATGCTGCTACTGGTGCCGCCGCTGCTGTTCTTGCGGCGGGAGTCCATACATCTACCCAGTGGGCTGTCACAGTCATATAGTCCCGAGCCTTCCCTGCTCCACTTGTCCACGTGTCCGTGGTTAAGTGGACAATGGGTACAACTGCATTTTTTAGGACACTGGTGAGTCATTTTCTGAGGTCTGTGTACATTTTCTGTATCGCCTGCCTAGAGAAATGGAACCTAGATGGTATTTGGTACCGGGGACACAGTACCTCCAACAAGTCTCTAGTTGCCTCTGCAGTAATGATGGATACCGGAACCACGTTTCTCACCGCCCAGGATGCCAAGGCCTCAGTTATCCGCTTTGCAGCAGGATGACTGCTGTGATATTTCATCTTCCTCGCAAAGGACTGTTGGACAGTCAATTGCTTGGTGGAAGTAGTAAAAGTGATCTTACGAGTACGACTTCCCCTCTGGGATGACCATCGACTCCCAGCAGCAACAACAGCAGCGCCAGCAGCAGTAGGCGTTACACGCAAGGATGCATCGGAGGAATCCCAGGCAGGAGAGGACTCGTCATAATTGCCAGTGACATGGCCTGCAGGACTATTGGCATTCCTGGGGAAGGAGGAAATTGACACTGAGGGAGTTGGTGGGGTGGTTTGCGTGAGCTTGGTTACAAGAGGAAGGGATTTACTGGTCAGTGGACTGCTTCCGCTGTCGCCCAAAGTTTTTGAACCTGTCACTGACTTATGATGAATGCGCTGCAGGTGACGTATAAGGGAGGATGTTCCGAGGTGGTTAACGTCCTTACCCCTACTTATTACAGCTTGACAAAGGCAACACACGGCTTGACAAATGTTGTCCGCATTTCTGTTGAAATACTTCCACACCGAAGAGCTGATTTTTTTTGGTATTTTCACCAGGCATGTCAATGGCCCTATTCCTCCCACGGACAACAGGTGTCTCCCCGGGTGCCTGACTTAAACAAACCACCTCACCATCAGAATCCTCCTGGTCAATTTCCTCCCCAGCGCCAGCAACACCCATGTCCTCCTCATCCAGATGTCCACTGACATCTTCAATCTGACTATCAGGAACTGGACTGCGGGTGCTCCTTCCAGCACTTGCAGGGGGCGTGCAAATGGTGGAAGGCGCATGCTCTTCACGTCCAGTGTTGGGAAGGTCAGGCATCGCAAACGACACAATTGGACTCTCCTTGTGGATTTGTGATTTCGAAGAACGCACAGTTCTTTGCTGTGCTTTTGCCAGCTTGAGTCTTTTCATTTTTCTAGCGAGAGGCTGAGTGCTTCCATCCTCATGTGAAGCTGAACCACTAGCCATGAACATAGGCCAGGGCCTCAGCCGTTCCTTGCCACTCCGTGTGGTAAATGGCATATTGGCAAGTTTACGCTTCTCCGACGACAATTTTATTTTAGATTTTTGAGTCCTTTTTTTACTGATATTTGGTGTTTTGGATTTTACATGCTCTGTACTATGACATTGGGCATCGGCCTTGGCAGACGACGTTGCTGGCATTTCATCGTCTCGGCCATGACTAGTGGCAGCAGCTTCAGCACGAGGTGGAAGTCGATCTTGATCTTTCCCTATTTTTGGAACCTCAACATTTTTGTTCTCCATATTTTAATAGGCACAACTAAAAGGCACCTCAGGTAAACAATGGAGATGGATACTAGTATACTTATGGATTGACGAGCGACTGCCGACACAGAGGTAGCTACAGCCGTGGACTACCGTACTGCGTCTGCTGCTAATATAGACTGGATGATAATGATATAAAAAAAATATATATATATATCACTACTGCAGCCGGACAGGTATATATTATATAATGACGGACCTGCTGGACACTGTCAGCTCAGCACTGCAGACTCCTAAAGTAAGCTACTAGTAGTATCAAGAAGATAGAAAGAAAAAAAAACCACAGGTAGGTGGTATACAATTATGGATGGACTAGCGACTGCCGACACAGAGGTAGCTACAGCCGTGGACTACCGTACTGCGTCTGCTGCTAATATAGACTGGATGATAATGATATAAAAAATATATATATATATCACTACTGCAGCCGGACAGGTATATATTATATAATGACGGACCTGCTGGACACTGTCAGCTCAGCACTGCAGACTCCTAAAGTAAGCTACTAGTATCAAGAAGATAGAAAAAAAAAACACCACAGGTAGGTGGTATACAATTATGGATGGACTAGCGACTGCCGACACAGAGGTAGCTACAGCCGTGGACTACCGTACTGCGTCTGCTGCTAATATAGACTGGATGATAATGATATAAAAAATATATATATATCACTACTGCAGCCGGACAGGTATATATTATATACGTATATACTGGACACTGTCAGCAGAATGCGTTTATAGAATAAAAACACCACACGACGATCACAATATGCTGGTGGTCAGTGGTCACTGGTCAGTCACACTGGCACTGGCAGTGGCACTCTGGCAGCAAAAGTGTGCACTGTTAAAATATGTACTCCTGCTATAACTGCTCCCCAGTCTCCCCCACAATTAAGCTGTGTGAGCAGTGAGCACTCAGCACAGTCAGATATACAGTATTACATAGATGATGCAGCACACTGAGGGCACACTGAGGCTGAGCACAGATATGGTATGTGACTGTGTCACACTGTGTATCATTTTTTTTCAGGCAGAGAACGGATTAATTAAACTGGTGGTCACTGGTCACACTATCAGCAAGTAGTAGTGGTCACTGGTCAGTCACACTGGCACTGGCAGTGGCACTCTGGCAGCAAAAGTGTGCACTGTTAAAATATGTACTCCTGCTATAACTGCTCCCCAGTCTCCCCCACAATTAAGCTGTGTGAGCAGTGAGCACTCAGCACAGTCAGATATACAGTATTACATAGATGATGCAGCACACTGAGGGCACACTGAGGCTGAGCACAGATATGGTATGTGACTGTGTCACACTGTGTATCGTTTTTTTTCAGGCAGAGAACGGATTAATTAAACTGGTGGTCACTGGTCACACTATCAGCAAGTAGTACTCCGTCCTAATATGCTCCCCAAAATTAGTAAATCAAGTGTCTCTAGACTCTCTACTCTACTCTAAACGGAGAGGACGCCAGCCACGTCCTCTCCCTATGAATCTCAATGCACGTGTGAAAATGGCGGCGACGCGCGGCTCCTTATATAGAATCCGAGTCTTGCGATAGAATACGAGCCTCGCGAGAATCCGACAGCGGGATGATGACGTTCGGGCGCGCTCGGGTTAACCGAGCAAGGCGGGAAGATCCGAGTCTGCCTCGGACCCGTGTAAAAAGGCTGAAATTCGGGGGGTTCGGATTCCGAGAAACCGAACCCGCTCATCTCTAATTTATGGTGGGAGTTATTACCATTCATCATGCAGGATGACATAAGTCAAACACAACCATGAAAGCACTAATGGAAAAATAATTGTGTGCATAAGGCTATGGTGCCACCACTTTACAGTGGGTGATTGCTGTTGGTTTAGTAGATGTTTGTGAAACATTCCATCAGGTAGTATGTTATTTAACTGTTAAGGCTGGTGGCATTGGAGGCAAGAGCAGCTGCAAGTTGGGTGAGGACCCTTTCAGTTCATAATATATGATGACATTACTTTTTTAATAGCATGCAGTTAAATAATTGGGAACACCATTGGGAATAAAGCATCTGATGGGCACATTACTACACATATACTGGCTCATGGGGATATAACTGGGCATAACATGGATTATGAAAGTATAGCTAGGCATAAAACTGTGCTGATGTTGTTGGAATAAATCTATTGAATGCCATGTTAGTGGGCACATTTCTGTTTAAAGAATTTAAAATTGATAATGAGCACATTATTGGAATGCTGTCTGCCCTTGGCCAAATTATTAGGCTTTATTAATTTTGTTTATTAACCATTATTCATACTTGATAGTGCTTACACATTGGGGGTCATTCCGAGTTGATCGCTAGCTGCTTTCGGTCGCTGCGCAGCGATCAGGCCAAAAATCGGCACTTCTGCACAAGCGTATGCAGCGCAATGCGCACGCGCGTCGTACTATTACAATGAACAATGTAGTTTCACACAAGGTCTAGCGAAGCATTTCAGTCGCACTGCTGGCCGCAGAGTGATTGACATGAAGTGGGCGTTTCTGGGTGTCAACTGACCGTTTTCAGGGAGTGTTCGAAAAAACGCAGGCGTGCCAGGGATAATGCAGGCATGGCTGGGCGATCGCAGGGCATGTTCGTGACGTCAAAACAGGAACTGAATAGTCTGAAGTGATCGCAAGCGCTGAGTAGGTCTGAAGCTACTCTGAAACTGCACAAAATTATTTTGTAGCCGCTCTGCGATCCTTTCGTTCGCACTTCTGCTAAGCTAAAATACACTCCCAGTGGTTGGAGGCATAGCATTTGCACAGCTGCTCAAAACTGCTAGCGAGCGAACAACTCGGAATGACCACCATTGTGCAGCAGTTTACATAGAATATTTAATTATTAACATATACCGATTAATTTGATCGAAAGCCAGTTAATCCACCAGTCTGTCTGTGTAGTGCGGGAGGAAACCAGTACACTCTGTGAAAACCCACGCAAAATATGGAGAACATGCAAACTACACACATATACAAACGTGCTTGTAATCGAACCCATGCAATACTAACCGCAGTGTTATCATGCTGCTCTTGGGCTCATGAGTGGACATATTATGGCTGATGGTAATAATGCTGATTATATTAATGCTAATTAATATATCACTGTGCATATTATTGCTTATTTGAATATTAGTGGACATATTGCTATTGAAATAAGTATTAGTAGCCATGATACTGATGATGGTCATGTTAATGCTATGATTTCTTCTGCTGACAATAGTGCTGATACATTACTAGTGCTGGTTGTAGTATTTGTTATAGACGTAGAATCTGATAACCATTGTGTCCATCTGGACTTCTAAAGGCTCATTTAATATATAATCTATTGTGGACCTGAGATATGTAGCGTAGATGGGTGACTGTGATGAAGTGACCTTCTAGAAGACAGTGGGTACAATAGTACCAGGAGTTCTCTGAGTTGTAGGTCTCAATTGTCGGAGTGGGGAGTGTGACAATGTGATTTTGTTGATACAGCCTATTGGGGTGATCAAATTAGGTGCACAACAGATGTGAAAGTGACTGTTAGGCCACACAGAGAGTCCTTAACCATGTTGCTGTGTTTATTGATAACCGCAGGTAAAGGATAATGAAGGAACACAGTGGTAATGCATGAGTTAACAGCAGTGGTATCCAACACAAGGCATTGCAGCTGATAGGTGTCTCACTTCAGGTGTGTGCAGTACTGTGACACTCTTACACAGTAGAATGTCTTCAATATGCACATGTGCAATAGCACATCAGGTTGGAGGTCGCACCTCCTTGCACACTCTGGGTCCTAGTGTCCAGAGTGTATGCCACATAGGAGACAGCACAAAGAACTGCTCTCCCAAAATATTTGCATCATCACAGCCCTGTATCTAGTGCAGAAATCCATATTTGTGCAGTATTCTGGAGGGTGGGCTCCTGAGAGTCCTGGAGAACTCACCAGTATACAGGAGAATCCCAGAAATTCTCGGGTATTAGGCAAGTATGTGCAGATCAGACATACAGTAGGTCAGTGCCGTAACTAGACATTTTAGCGCTGTGTGCAAGAAACGGCATCAGTGCCCCCCTTATGTAAATTAAGGGCAGTGCGCACCTTAGGCGCTTGCCAAAAATATAGGGGTGTGGCTTCATGGGGAAGGGGTGTGACCACAAAATAATACCAATTCATATTATGGTGCATAGTAGTCTCCATTATTCAAATTACGCCGCACAGTAGCGCCACTACACCTTTTACACATTACGGCAGAGTCCCCTTTTTACACATTATGACAGGCAGAGTCCACCTTTTACACATTACGGCAGAAAGAGTCCCCCCCTTTTTTTTTTACACATCACGGCAGAGTCCCCCTTTTTACACATTACGACAGGCAGAGTCCCCTTTTTACACATTACAGCAGACAGAGTCCCCCTTTTTACACATTACAACAGGCAGAGTCAACCTTTTACACATTACGGCAGAAAGAGTCCCCCTTTTACAAATTAAAACATTCATATGCATTGTGTGCCACCTAGTTACGGCCCTGGATAAATAGATAGATAGATAGATAGATAGATAGATAGATAGATAGATAGATAGATAGATAGATAGATAGTATCTATCTATCTGTCTCTTCGCTGGCTCAGGCAGTCAGACTTCTCAATGCAGCTACTGGGGACCTCGCCAAGCTTGTGCTATAGGGTAATGGCCAGAACAAGGACGGGCAGTCAGGATGTCCCCAAACCTGTGCTTTAAGGTACTGGCCAGAACAAGGACAGGCAGTCAGGATCTCACTAAGTTAGCGCTATAGAGTAACGGCCAGAGCAGGGACAGGCAGTCAGGATCTCCCTAATCTTGTGTTATAGTGTACTGGCCAGAACAAGGACAGGCAGTCAGGATGTCCCCAAACCTGTGCAATAGGTTACTGCCCAGAACAGGGACAGACAGTCTGGATCTCCTCAAGTTGCACTATAGAGTAATGGCCAGAACAGGGACAGGCAGTCAGGATCTCCCCAAGCTTGTGCTATATGGTAATGGCCAGAACAGGGACAGGCAGTCAGGATCTCCCCAAGCTTGTGCTATAAGTTAATGGCCAGAACAGGGACAGGCAGTCAGGATCTCCCCAAGCTTGTGCTGTAGGTTAATGGCCAGAACAGGGACAGGCAGTCAGGATTCTGCAGATCACAGGCAGGGGAGGAGGAAGAGGGAGGAGGACTCGGGAGCCACAGCAGCACACTGTATGTAATTGATGGCATCGCTGCTGCAGCTGTCCCTCTCCTTCCACATTGGCTGACCGCCGCCTCTGTGAATGCTGAGATGAGGGAAGTGCATCCCAGCAATCACAGCGGCAGCGGCCAGCCTATGTGGAAGGAGAGGGACAGCTGCAGCGGTGCCGCCACCAATTACAGTGCGCTACTGCAGCTCCCGAGTCCCCCTCCCACTTCCTCCTTCTACCCTGTCCATGGAGCTGCTCCTCTCCTCGCTCCGGCGGCAGCACACTAAGGCGGCTTGTAATGAGTCAGTTTAACTCATTACAATGCCGATGACTAAAGTCCCCTTGGAACGGGGATGCGGCAGTTGCGCCCTCAGGGCGACTGCGCTGGCACACACGTAGTTACGGCCCTGCAGTAGGTGATATTAAAAGAAGCTATAATCATGGGCACAGACGGACAGGGCAGAATAGACTGTGAGCAGTTATGCAAAATAGGGACATTTTATTTAAAGGAAACTTACATTTGATGACAAAATGACAACCCTCCCAGCTCGATATACACCATTCTAACATTAATTGTATGGACAGATAAATCTTTGCCTTTAGAATTGTCTTGTTTTATCAGAAATGTAAACATGCTATGTTAGTATATTAACTCTTCTGTATTTTAAATAGTGTAGTACAGGTTGAGTATCCCATATCCATATATTCCGAAATATGGAATATTCCGAAATACTGACTTTTTTGAGTGAGAGTGAGATAGTGAAACCTTTGTTTTTTGATGGCTCAGTTTACACAAACTTTGTTTAATACACAAAGTTATTAATAATATTGTATTAAATGACCTTCAGGCTGTGCATATAAGGTGTATATGAAACATAAATGATTTGTGTGAATGTACACACACTTTGTTTAATGCACAAAGTTATAAAAAATATTGGCAAAAATTACCTTCAGGCTGTGTGTATAAGGTGTATATGAAACATAAATGCATTCTGTGCTTAGATTTAGGTCCCATCACCATGATATCTCATTATGGTATGCAATTATTCCAAAATACGGAAAAATCCCATATCCAAAATACCTCTGGTCCCAAGCATTTTGGATAAGGGATACTCAACCTGTATAGTGTGTTTCATACTGTACATGCCCACTATCATAACATTTCTGGGAGACCCCTATTTTGAGGTGAGCTTTGATGTAAACAACCATCCTAGATTGTGCCTTCTACTTCCTTTTCCCCATGAATCATGTCACCATGGCTCTACTGCTCATTATACAATAGTAATTTGGTTCGCAATTACGTAATCCTAGGCACAATGCCATTACCTCTTCCCCCTGGACCTCCTTTTTGGATTCCTGGGATAAATTTGTAAGAAATATGGGGCATCTGTTTTCCATACATATTTTCTTGCTTGTAGAAGTCAGTTTGTTTCAGCGTTTAGTGTGTTGGAATTGACTAATCTATATTATTTACAATTACAATGCAGTACGATAGTGATTTGAAAGATTTAACAGAAACCTACAGTATGTCCAGAATAATAAGCTGAAGTTCAGCACTTTTGACTTGAATTTTAATTGATTTGGGGATCCCTACTAGCTGTTTTCAGTGTTCAATGCATTTTATTATGTTTGTAGCATAATTTCTCCTCACGTAGGGACTGCTGCAAAGTGAGAACTATGGGGGTAATTCTGAGTTGATCGCAGCAGCAAGTTTGTTAGCAGTTGGGCAAAACCATGTGCACTGCAGGGGGGGCAGATATAACATTTGCAGAGAGAGTTAGATTTGGGTGGGTTATTTTGTTTCTGTGCAGGGTAAATACTGGCTGCTTTATTTTTACACTACAATTTAGATTTCAGTTTGAATACACCCCACCCAAATCTATCTCTCTCTGCACATGTTATATCTGCCCCCTGCAGTGCAGATGGGCCCTTATTCCGAGTTGTTCGCTCGCAAGCTGCTTTTAGCAGCTTTGCACACGCTAAGCCGCCGCCTACTGGGAGTGAATCTTAGCTTATCAAAATTGCGACCGAAAGATTCGCAATATTGCGAAAAGACTTCTCTGTGCAGTTTCTGAGTAGCTCGAGACTTACTCTTCCAGTGCGATCAGTTCAGTGCTTGTCGTTCCTGGTTTGACGTCACAAACACACCCAGCGTTCGCCCAGACACTCCTCCGTTTCTCCAGCCACTCCCGCGTTTTTCCCAGAAACGGTAGCGTTTTTTCACACACTCCCATAAAACGGCCAGTTTCCGCCCAGAAACACCCACTTCCTGTCAATCACATTACGATCACCAGAACGAAGAAAAAACCTCATAATGCCGTGAGTAAAATTCCTAACTGCATAGCAAATTTACTTGGCGCAGTCGCACTGCGGACATTGCGCATGCGCATTAGCGACTAATCGCTCCGTTGCGAGAAATTAATTACAAGCGAACAACTCGGAATGACCCCCATGGTTTTGCCCAACTGCTAACAAATTGCTGCTGCGATCAACTCAGAACTAGGCCCTATGGGGGTAATTCCAAGTTGATCGCAGCAGGATTTTTGATAGCAATTGGGAAAAACCATGTGCACTGCAGGGGAGGCAGATATAACGTGCAGAAAGAGTTAGATTTGGGTGGGTTAAGAGTTAGATTTGGGTGGGTTAGATTGCAGATTGAACACACCCCACCCAAATCTAACTCTCTCTGCACATGTTTTATCTGCCTCCCCTGCAGTGCACATAGTTTTGCCCAATTGCTATCAAAAATCCTGCTGCGATCAACTTGGAATTACCCCCTATGTCCATTTGTGTAGCCTATTACTCTGCAAATGCACAGAAGGCGAACATGCATACATGTGTGATTGTGGACCTGCCCATACACGTGACACAAGTAGCTGCATTTTACAGGCAAAGATTGATGATGGTACAAATCACATTAATACACCACTATAACTTGCACCTTGGACCACCCCTCAGATCTCACAGAGGGGAGTTCTAAACAGAAAGCAAGTATGTTCTAAATTTTGTTAATGCTCATCACGTGCATTATTCTACATGCACCTTGTAATTCCCTCAACCCACTGAGGTACAGTACACCCATCATCTTAAGCAAGGGTTAAACCCTGAATACAACTTTGTGGCACAATTGTATGCACTGACCCATGAGAATTGGTGTACTGTCCACACATACAGTTTAATGATATCAAAGTGGCATCTGCAGGCCTCTTATACTGTACGCTGGATAATGACTTCCACAGTTTGGATCACATAGGAGTAGGTAGAAAATAATAGGCCTATTCTTCTCCATTATTTAACAAGCATATCTTACATAAATGATATACTTCTGACAAAACATGTCACCTGCCTAGGGCATGATATGTAAGGTATGACTTACAGGGGGCAATTAAATTGTCTGTCGCGCCTGATCTCCTGCCTAAAGTGATGGGAGATCAGAAGGGGGAAGGGGGTGTTAGTATTCAGTTGTATTTTTTATTGTGCTGATTGCACCCAGACAGGCCAGGTTTAGCCACGTAAAGAATTACTAAACCCAACCAAAGTGCTGGGCCCGACACAATAAGTGCCGTTTGAGCGCCCAAAACGGATCACTTTTCGCACATTCCAGCACGCCAGCACGGGCGCTGCAAGAAGTCATACAAATGCATGTCCATTTTAACCAGTCTGCAAATGTGGAAGTGCACAATCTGATTGCTCAAGTTCACCATCTGCACTGACTTTATTTCAAGTGGCAAATATTTTAATTTGTTTTTTTCAACTGGGAATTTATATGGATCGACAGTATTACACATATTACAGTTTCATTAAAGCTGAATAGAACAAACTGTTTTATTTAAAAAAAAACGACATTATATTTCTCAGTTTAAGTAAAGCAGTGTAGAGGTGTACTTCATAAACAATGAAAGAATTGCAGTGTAAAAATAGCTCTTACTTTATTGAGAGTAACTGTTGGTGTAACAGCTTGTAAAGGGCAATGGAACATACCTCCAATAGCTAACCATTGTCTGTAACAAAAAGAAATCAATGCACCCTGTTGCCTGCATAGTAAAAAATACATTTTAATTTGCTATAAATAACAGTAACATAAAATAAAACAAGAATGTAGATAAGCAGCAAACAGTAAATGGATATAAATCTTGGCTAGGTCGTGCAACATTCCCTGTAAAAAACAAAAAACAATGTAATCACATCCAACAAATGATGATTTTTGGCTAATTTTGCAATAAGCTAAAGCTACAGTACCTACCATATGAGCCTGATCCTTCTGATAAACACAATTTATTTTTTTCCCCCCAGAAATGTCTTAACCCAGCTGCGTATTATTCTGCTTTGAGTGTTAGATTTTAAAAGACAGGTGTATAAAATAAGTGTTTACTTACAATTTCATATTTATATAAAAATGTGATATACTGTATACAGTATATTTATATTTTATATTAGCATTATTTTTAATTAAATATACATTACGAAAACTAATGGCTTGGTTAATTAATCTGTCTTAATTTCTTGGTTATTTATTTTATAATTTATAAAACAAGATTGAAAAGCATGTTTAAGGCTATGTGTACATGGGTGACATTTGATCTATCTCCTCTCTGTTACGTCTTTTGATAGGTGAACAGAGAAGAGATGGAGACTATTATAGAGATCGTTGATCTAAACGAGATATGCAGGTATAATGCACACAACTGATTTACCGAAGGGTCATAGGGAGCAGATACAATGGCTACCTGCACATTTTTAGTGTAGACATCTTTAGTGTTCACTGTCCATAATTGTAGTAGGTTCCTGCTACTGTTGATCTGTTTATGTATTTTTGGTTCTTATTCAGGTTCTGACAATGCCTTAGAACTGACGGTTATTCTGATAGTTGCCTGCTTCAGCCTTTACCTAACTCTGTTATATGTATTGACACTTTCCCTTCCCTTTTGCTTTTGGCTTTGACCATTCTCTGGATTTCCACCTGCCCTGACATTTTGCTTGAATATTGACATTAGAACTTATAGCAGGGCATTCAATTAGTGAAATTTTTTCATCTAGGCAAAAGAAACCTGCACTTTTCACTATTGTTTATGGCAAATGGGGATTTGCGCTATGCAGTAGCAAGGCCATTTTTTTTGACTAGGCGAAACATTCGTCAGGAGCGACATGTTTTCGCATCTGCGCTGGCAACAAGGGCTGTTTTCACCGATTTGGAGGCATTTTTCGCCAGTGCCTTTTAACTAAAAAAAGACGTGAAAAAAACACGCAAAAGCAGCCAGCAATTGAATACTCAGGGGGGTAAATTTGGTGACTCTGAAATTCCCAGAGCTAATTGAATACCCCCCATATAGTCTTATATGCAGTTTTATTAGTGTGTGCATTATTTCTGGGGCAGCTTCTATTGCATAATAAGCCTTTACTGTTGCATGCGCTTGACCTGTGGACAGCTGTTTACAGGGGACCATTTCCAGCTATAAGAGAAAAGAAGCTGCTATAGGCAAAGACCATGACCAGCCGGGCTCTAGGTGTTTACTCTGGAAAGTCGAAGTCTGGCAATGCTCCTTAACTATATAATCCGTCTCAACCAACTAATCCATGACCCTATCCAACCACAATATTATAAAACCATGTCTAGATTTTTCAAGCCGCAATCTTTTGAGTATTAAAAATCAGTACTGTTATAAAGGGAGTGACTATTTGCTAGGCAAGTCTCCCTGCAGAGACGTTGTGCTAGGTAATTAGACCACATAATTGTTTTTAAACACTTTATTTACATTAAATAAAAGAGAATTTGTTACATACAGATCTGCAGCCAGAGACAGCACTGATTGCAGAGGGACTTTCCAAACTGCCTGTACAATAACCAGGTCCACTGGGGGCTACGAGAGCATGTTCTATACACCTCCTCCCCAGCATGGGTTTTGTTAGATCTCACATTTCTATTCATGTCTCTCAAAAGAAACAGACGAGAGACTAATTAAAAAGACACAAAATGGAACTTGGGAGACCACCCGATGTGTTTCATCTTGGTGACTTCATCAGCGATATATGAAACTAAATATATATATATATATTTATATATATATATATATATATATATATAAAATACATGTGTTATTCAAACCATAAAAACAAAGGAAAATAACAGTTGATAGCCAATTTTAAACAACATTTGGTAAAGTGAATCCTAAAATACAAAAAAAGAGAGAAAAATAGATCCACACATAGTGTGTCAAACTTAGGAATGATTTACAATAAAGTCTCCCCAATTTCTTTTTTATATTTCTGCTTACACAAATGGAAAATTTGGTTGCTTAACTATGCATCATTCCATGGTGTTCTTCTTATGTTTGGAATACTTCAAAACCTTCAAGGTGTAATGAGGTGCTCAGCCAATACTGTTTTCTCTGTGCATATATCTCCTTTAAAGAAACAGGATACCACAACCTGATGACACTTATGAAAGATTTCCAAAGTACCTAAGGAAAAATAATATAAAAATACCATACTGTGGTATTTAATATATAAAAGATTTTGCTGAAGCAAGTGATAAACTGCACAAACATATAAATATTATAAACATGTTTATCTGATAATGGTAAAGGATCTCCTGGCCACAGAGGAACAAACCATTAAACAGTAAATCCAGAGAGAAGCAATGTCACCAGAACAGGCTCCAAAGAATTTTTTCTAATTAGAACATCCTCACCTGGTTTCTCTACTTAATCTTTCCCCATGAAGAGCCCATTGGGGAATACAATTTTAGGAGCCTGCTGAAGAATGGCAGTGCACTAATGAAGAGACTTGGCCAACACTCTGAAGGTGTGTGGACAATAGCCAGAATTTCTAAGGAAAGACGAATAACAGGCCCAGTCAGCACACCTTTATGTTTCTTCTTTTCTTATGGCAGTGCAAGGGGCGTAGGTATCATTTAAACCAGTGAGGCCTCTCTAACTCCTTCCCATCTACTGTATTTCACATATATGGACAGTATGAAACTGAATAAACCTCCCATTTGTACTTGCAATGAGAGCAAATCCCTGACTTATCAGGGCAGACTACCCTACTCTTTCCTACCTGTTCTTGCAGATTTACTACTGCGTGTCTGGGTCTTACAATGTTGGGTCCTGTTTTTAAAAAGGAATAAGTGTATTAAATATGTAAAGGCTAGCAAGGTGCAAGCCTAAAATATAAGATCCCTACCATAAAATAAACTGCCATGTCACCCCATAAAACAATGGTCATACTGTTAAATGAATAGCCTCACTCTCATCATTTAAATTAATAGTCCATATTCCTCAATCCACATTACATAAAGGGACTACTCTTCCTTCAGTTACCTACACCACTATTTTCCCTCCTACATCAGTTTAACTGAACTGCCCTCACTGATTCTCTCCACCAAGTTTTGTATTTCTCCTCCCCCCAGCCTTGGTTCTCTTCACTGGCAAAAGTGGAAGGATTGATTATTTAGTAAATGTAATATTTTTTATTCCAAAACAAATTTTTGAGGGAGGAGGGGGTAATATGGTCAGTAGGCCATCAGGTTTTAGCATGTTAATTGAGGATCCGTTACCAAATTCCATCTTGATTCTACTTTAGCAGAGCAGCAATTCCTTGGCTGTACCATGATATTTAAAAAAAGCTAATTCTTGGTCTACAAAATGCCATTGTACCCACTATCCAGTATCCACTTAACAAATGGAGGTAGAGTATGTATGTAGTGGAAGGCATATAAAGGAGCAAGGAAGGATTAACTAGTAACATTAAATGTAATATTATTTTTATTCCGAAGAAAATTTATGAAGGAGGAGGGGCTAGAGATGTGTATTCTCGGCTTGGGTTTTCCCACCAAACTCAAATTCCAAATCGAATCCATATAAGGGAGCCGCTCACTTCCTGTCAGGTTGTCTGCAATAAAGTGGAAATATGTTTAATCAATACTAAAATTTGTTGTGTATATTGGTCAAAACATACATCTTTACATGGTACATACATTACGTAAAGCTGGCTGAGGCAACCTGAGGCACTCCAGCCGTAGTTGCCAAACAACGCCCAGCATGCCTGGCAAACAGCATGGATCCTGGGAGCTGTAGTTCAGCTGGAGAGCCACCGGCTGCTTTTCCAGGTCAAAGATGCCTTTAATAAACTATCCTACATTTGAGGATGAAAATAATTTCTATAAATGATTACAGCATCTAAAAATATATATTGTAAATATATATATATATATGGATGCTGCGGTCCGACACTCCGTGTTAGCCTTAGTAATTGCTGTCGCTGGTGCCCTCACAAAGATAATTCAATAACCATTCCATGGTGCGGCACTCATGCTGGTCTCAGAAATAAACGGACGTCAGTCCTTTTCGCTTCAACGTTTCAATTTATTTGTCAAATTGTCAATGTTTCTACTGTTGCCTTCTTTTACACAAACATCAACATCATCATGATCAATATCATCATCATCAACATCCTCATCAACCTTATTAGCGCTAACTACACAAATATACTCCTCATCCTGGTGCAGTTCCACAGTAGCATTCCCGATTTCTATGTCAGCATTTTTAACTTGTGCTACTGATCCCCACAAATGCAGTAGACACACAAATGGTGGAAGAAAGATCCTCTTCAAGTACAGTAATAGAAAGGTCAGGCTCACACATGGAACCCACGGACATGCTTAGAGTCTCCTCAAGGATTTGTGATGTTTTGGAGCACATTCCTACATGGAGAAAGGCTTACATCATCATTAGTGGCAGAATCACCAGTCTTAAATAAGGGCCAGGCCACTTCGTGTTGTGAATGACATATTGCCAATTTTATGTTTCCATGTAGCTAACTTCACTTTTGATGTTTTGTTTCTTTACCAACTACAGTGTCCCAATATGTGTATGATACACTGCAGTCTGATGGGCAACGTCACAGAAAAATAATAGCTTTTATTTTGTTTTGTTTTGTTATTTTGTTTACACTGGGGCAGAGTACCCCTAGATTGACAGAGCACCCCTTGATAGATGGACACAGCAGGCCCTGGATGGATGGACAAAGCAGCCCCTTGATTGCAACACAGCACCCCTTTATGTACAACACAGCACCTACAGAGTCACAAGACATGATGATACACTGCAGGCTGACAGGCAGTGTCACAGAAAAATAAAAGTATAGTACACTGCGGTATAGCACAAAAAACAACAATATATGTATATACATATATACTGTGTGTGTGTATATATATATAAAATTATATTCTTAGCTTTTACTTTGTTTACACTGGTACAGAGCACCCCTGCCCCAGCCCCTTGATGGACACCACAGCCTCACCCCTGGATGGACACAGCATTAGCACATCTGCACCATACAAGTTCCACAGCTGGAGTAAAAAATGGTGTGATCACTGGTGATCTTTATAGAATCCAAAACCCGCAAGAATCTAACAGTGGGAAGGTGATATTTTGCCTCGTTTTGGGATCCGAGTCGGATGGGAAAACGCGAGGCAGACTCTGATCCCAGCCCGAATTGGGAAGTTTGGGTGGGTCTGGTTTTCCGAGAACTGTCCCACTCATCTCTAATATAAATGCAAGCCATAACCCTAAGCACAGTGGAGCTGAGCTGTCCTCCTAAACACCAGCAAATAATTAGCATGGTAATATATGGAGGGCTACCTTGTGTAATGCTAGTGATATTCACCAGGACAAGGCTGACATATCAGACATGAACATTGATCTTTACAACAACAAAAAAAAGGGGCGTTGATATGGCATTACCCCCCTGCTGTAAAAGCAGGTAGTGCCACCGGATACTCATGATAGGTAAGGAGGTCATAGCCTCAGGGCTGCAGATACGTGCTGTATGTGGATAGGGGCGAAAGTTACATCATTGCCATCTACTTTGTCATACAGGAAGTATTCGTTATACAGGAAGTGTTTTGTTTGTTTTTATAAAGGAAGTGCCTCTACTCACTGCAGTCATGCTGAACAAAGGCTATAAAGACACAGATCTGCAACTCTCCAGAGTCCTATGGTAATCTGCACACAGAGCACTTTACAAGTGCAGGCCATGATCGTATTCTATGTATACAGCAAAGATGTTTGTACATTGTATTTCTAGTGACTTGTGCAGGCATATGTGTACATACTCTCAACGTGCAATAATCTGTCCCTTTCTACTGCTGTTCTCTTGCTGGACTTTTCCATTGCAGAGTTATGGCTATAGTATTACAGCTGTTTTTCCACCCATTTTAATAAAGACGGTAAACATAATGACTATCCTAACATGCATACAAAATATGTCTCTTATTGGGAAAATGGAGTTAAAGGGGTCCATACACCTAAAGATTTATCTGCCAATCTGGCTGGTTGGAATGAAAATCTGGTAATGGATGAGAGCAAATGGCATGGATAGGAGCAAATGAAAGCTGACCATTTCAACTGGTCAACTGTCATTTGCTCCCATCCATTACCAGATTTTCATTTCAACCAGCCAGATTGGAAGATAAATCTTTAGGTGTATGGGCACCTTAAGAACAGGTATTGTATACTAAACAAATACAAATAAATTTTACTCTCAAACAAAACAAAATCCAGTTTATGTTTAATGAGAAAAGGCAAATTTTTACTTAGAATCCACATACTTGGCACTCACATTCTTTGCAAAATTACTATTTATTCAATTTTGTAAACACTTTTTTACTGTGTTGATGAAAGTGATAATGGAAGCCCAAATCTGGGGGGGAGCTCGGATTGGGGCTTCCTGGGCTTCCCAGCCCCCCTA
Organism: Pseudophryne corroboree; assembly: GCF_028390025.1. Taxonomy (NCBI): domain Eukaryota; kingdom Metazoa; phylum Chordata; class Amphibia; order Anura; family Myobatrachidae; genus Pseudophryne; species Pseudophryne corroboree. Next base: position 391,225,012 of record NC_086445.1, read on the forward strand.
TACAGTCTCCTATACAGTACAGTAAATATAGCAAAAATTACATTTTTCATTAATCTGACAACATAAAGTTTCTGATGCTTAAACCATGAATATCAAATGTATACTGTAATACAGTAATTCTTGGTGCAGGGTTTCATATATACATATAGCCTTGAATATATGATGGGGTCTCTAGATTAGCCTATTTGTCATTATTCAAATTGACCAGTATGATGTGTGTGAGTTGTCTTAGCTTAACTGATGTTATTTTTAAATGGTATATTTCTATCACTTCTCAAACGTTCAGCTATTCATTATTAGCTTTAAATGTAATTGTAATTTATATGACACAAGCTGGAGTACTTTATGTACAGTGCTGTCTATAAATTCTGTACCCAGAAATAATTATCTTCCAAAGAAATGTGTTAATGTTCTCTCAGTTCAGTAATGGAATCCATGACTCATAGCTATTGGTTTCTATTGTAATTTAAAACAAAAGATTTATTTCAGTAAGAAAACAGCACCATGTATCTGTAAATTTTTGCTGAAGTTTACTGTCGGTAATCTATGGGTATGCTCTTACACTTACTAGTGTCATTTTCTCAAAGAGGATCATGTTCGTCACCTTTCATCATACAGGCAATAGAAAATTTATTGGGTGGGTTTTTGCTTTTCATCTGAATTCTATTGAAGATTTATAGGCGGGCATTTGCCCTGTAGCTGGTGTACTTCAGGTCTGTGTAACAGAACTTTCTGTACATGAGACGGTTCTTTCTGTCCCCGGTCCTGCCTCCACAGTTGTAAAGAGTCACACTTGTCAGATATGATTATGTCTTGAGTCCTATGTATGCATGCATTCACTTTCTGGGCATGCACACAGTGAAATCACACAAGTTACACTATGCAAACTAGCATATTACTCAGAAAAGAACACTGTCAGTAGTTATTTACTGGCAAAGTACAAATGTGCAGTTGCCAATAGGATTAGCAATCAAGCAGATATAGGAAGTTATCATACCTCCCAACTTCTGAATAGAGGGAGGCAGGACTTGGTGCGCCTGCAGCCGAAAAGGGATTGTGGCATTGGGAAGAGAGGGTGTGGCCTCCTGAAGAGGGACGGGGCCTCATGGCACGTTTTTGTCATTTTGGGGGCGTGGCCAGTGCTCCCTGAGCAGCTGGGCAGCCCCTGGCTACTTTCAGTGCACTGTTACAGTAGATGCCGTGCGCATGCCATGGCATCTATTAATGATGACAGGCTCCCCCAGCTGCATACCCCTTCCCCGCCCGTGGGACACTGCGACCCTCGTGAGTGACAGCAAGACAAGGTCCGAATAGCAGGACTGCCCCGCTGGATAGGGATGGTTGGGAGGTATGGGTTCAGAGGCATAACTAGGGTTTTTGGAGCCCAGTGCAAGATCAATAATGGCGCCCCCCCCCCCCCAAAAAAAAAAAAACCCTACAAAGGAAAGTATGTGCACATGCCACCGGTGCACACTGAAAAAAATGGCCATGGCCGCACACCAGAAGGGGGTGTGATCACTGAAAAAGGGATGTGTCAACATGACACGCCAACTGTTTCATGTCATACCGGAACATTCTTTTCAATTCCACATGCACCTTACCATCATCATCTCCTGCACAAATAGGTGTCACTGTGTATAAAGATGTCAGGGTGTGTATGTATAGATGTAGTGGTCGAAGTGGAATTTTTTAAGTGGGGATATGGAAGAGTGAAGGATGTAATTATGCCTCCAGAAAAGGGGGAGTGGCCACTCAAAAGGGGGTGTCCTTCAGTGCAATAGGACCCCTTATACTATCTAGTACTAGTGCCCCTTTCACATTTTAGCACACAGTATGAGCCGAAATTCACATTATAGCACACGGTATGCACCAAAATTCACATTATAGCACACAGAATGAGACGAAATTCCCATTATAGCACACAGAATGAGATGGAATTCACATTATAGCACATAGAATGAGCCAGAATTCACATTATAACACACAGAATGAGCCAAAATTCCCATTAAAGCACACAGAATGAGCCAAAATTCACATTATACCACATAGAATAAGCCAAAATTCACATTAAAGCACACAGAATGAGCCAAAATTCACATTATACCACACAGAATGAGCCAAAATTCACATTATACCACACAGAATGAACTGAAATTCACATTATAGCACACAGAATGAGCCGAAATTCACATTATAGCACATGGTATGAGCCGAAAATTCACATTATAGCACACGGTATGAGCCGAAATTCACATTATAGCACACACAATGAGCTGAAATTCACATTATCGCACACAGAATGAGCCGAAATTCACATTATATATATATATATATATATATATATATATAAAATCAGACATATTCCAAAAAATGTGTAATAACAAGTTCATATGTCCAACGAACGTTTCGGGGCCCGCAGCTCCTTTGTCAAGGTGTCACCTAGACAAAGGAGCTACGAGCCCCGAAACGTTGCAGCGGAGGGCACCAGGCATTTATACAACAAGGACCGGGAGTATGTATATATATATAACTGCAAAGCAGACATATGTGCCGATGCCAGGAGGAACTCACCACAGCCTGTCTCTGTGTGTGTATGCTTGTATGCCCCCACAGTCTGTCACGTAGACATTTGTTGTGTCCGGCGTCGGGAGGAGGCTAGCCAATGGCATTACTGCTGGGCTGGCTAAGTGGTTCTCCATGGTGGCAGCTGCGGTTGAAGAAAGGGAGGAGCGCCGGCGCAGCACAGCAACACCACAGGGAGGGACCATCACAGACCAAGTGACATGGTAAGGGAGGAGGAGCGGCGGGGTAGTGGAGGTTGGTGCGAACCCATTTTTTTAATTTCCTGATCCACGGGGCCCTTCATCCCTCGGGGCCCCATACACTTGTCCCCTTTGACCCCCTATGTCGCCGGGCCTGCGGGCGGGAGCCAAGAGAACAGCGGCAGCACAGGGCGGGCGGTAAGGAAGGGAGGGAGAGCGTGCGGTGTGACGTGCTGATATCATATCATGAGGAAGTCAGACGGACCATGGCGGTGGGTGGGCTGGGCTGTGCAGCCAGCCAACCACAACGAAGCTGACAGTGCAGATCTACAGTAGCGGGGGCGAGTGGGCATAATGCCCTGGCCGCCTCCGGCGCCCTCCTCTGCTGGGCGCACGTGCCCTGCTCGACCCCCCTTAGTTACGCCTCTGTATGAGTTTTCCAGGTTTGCTAGCAAACAAAAAAGAACAACACTAATGGACAAAACCATGTTGCACTGCTGGTGGGACAGATGTAACGTGCAGAGAGAATTAGATTTGGGTGGGTTATATTGTTTCAATGCATGGTAAATACTGGCTGCTTTATTTTTAGACTGCAGTTTAGAATTCAGTTTGATCACACCCCACACTAATCTAAAACTCTCTGCACATGTTACAGCTGTTCTACCTACAGTGCAACGTGGTTTTGCCCATTAGTGTCCTTTTTGGTCTCCTAACAAAGCTGAATAAGGCCCATGGGCACTCATTCAGCTTCAGTTGCAGTTTTGCTAAATTAAGCTAAACTGCAACTGCTATCACTCGCATGCTGGAGGCCGCCCAGTACAGGGCAATGCCGCCCAGCATGCTAATGGCCGCCCGCGATGCAATCGTAATTCAGTCGCCCGCATTTACGATGCCTCCGACACCACGTCACCACCCCCAACTGCCCTGTGAATGCCTTTGCCTGTAAATCAGGCAGAAGTGTTCGCATTACTGAGTTGCGATTACCGAATACCGACAAAATGCAATCGCATCACAGCTGCGATTGCAGCTGAATAAGGCCCATATTCCACAACAGACTAACCTGTACTACGTTAGAATTGGTTGCTATAGGCTACTACACTTTTGCTCCATGTTAGCACATAGCTCTATCTGCCTTACAAAGAGGAGTCAACACATGGATCCCTGCAGTGCTAGATACCAAAATATAGGTTTTATTACTTTAGAAGCCAGTAATCTCTTCTCATGCATGTTTTTGTCATAAAGAACGCATTCATTAAGTGACCTAGTTAATTGCTCATAACTATTGTTTTTATCTTTTTTTGTTATTTTTTTGTAGAATAACAACAACAGCTGCATGTATGATGGATTTACGAAGATATCCACTGGATGAGCAAAACTGTACTCTTGAAATAGAAAGCTGTACGTATTAACTCAATGTATCGTAATGACACATCAATAACTGTTTCAAATAGAACTTTGGGGGTAATTCTAAGTTGATCGCAGCAGGAATTTTGTTAGCAGTTGGGCAAAACCATGTGCACTGCAGGGGAGGCAGATATAACATGTGCAGAAAGAGTTAGATTTGGGTGGGTTATTTTGTTTCTGTGCAGGGTAAATACTGGCTGCTTTATTTTTACACTGCAAATTAGATTGCAGATTGAACACACCACACCCAAATCTAACTCTCCCTGCACATGTTAAGTCTGCCTCCCCTGCAGTGCACATGGGCCCTCATTCCGAGTTGATCGGTCGCAAGGCGAATTTAGCAGAGTTACACACGCTAAGCCTACGCCTACTGGGAGTGTATCTTAGCTTCTTAAAATTGCGACCGATGTAATCGCAATATTGCGATTACAAACTACTTTGCAGTTTCTGAGTAACTTCAACCTTACTCTGCCTGTGCGATCAGTTCAGTGCTTGTCGTTCCTGGTTTGACGTCACAAACACACCCAGCGTTCGCTCAGACACTCCCCCGTTTCTCCAGCCACTCCTGCGTTTTTTCCGGAAACGGTAGCGTTTTCAACCACACGCCCATAAAACGCCGTGTTTCCGCCCAGTAACACCCATTTCCTGTCAATCACATTACGATCGCCGGAGCGATGAAAAAGCCGTGAGTAAAAATACTATATTCATTGTTAAATTACTTGGCGCAGTCGCAGTGCGAATATTGCGCATGCGTACTAAGCGGATTTTCATTGCGATGCGATGAAAAATACAGAGCGAACGACTCGGAATGAGGGCCATGGTTTTGCCCAACTGCTAACAAAATTCCTGCTGCGATCAACTTGGAATTACCCCCTATATTGGCATTGTATAAAACATGGTTATATTTGAAATATCAGAATAGAATGATGAGACATTAGTATGTTACACAGCATAGTGATAAAAGGTGTGCATTTCTCTTGCCCGTCTGATTAGCTATTGCCTGAGCAGAGCCGCAACACAAAATAACTAATGCTTACATTTTAATCAAATTCCTGTTCAATAGAGAAAACAGTGAGATGCAATTTAAATTTACATTCAGTGTGCTTTAATATGCATGAGTGGCCAGTTATTCCCCTTGGGGATGTTGGGGAAACCCCATTATTAATCATTATGTCCATTTATCTTTATGCAAGAAAGTCATTTCTGTATCATGTCTTTTAAAATAGAACTGTATTGAAACTTGTTTGCTCTATACACTTTTGGAATAAATCTGAATATTACAATTACTTAAACACTCTGTGGATTTTTCCGTATTTTTAATTGATCCATGATATTTAATAATTGCTTTTCCCTAATGAAGGGTTCCTTCATTTACATTTTAACGTCATTAAAACATATGGAGCTTAAATATTCAATATATTTATATCTTTCACTGACTCTGTGTTTAAAATGATAATACAGTGCATCCGGAAAGTATTCACAGCACTTCACTTTTTCCACATTTTGTTATTTTACAGCTTTATTCCACAATGGAATAAATTAATTTTTTCCCTCAAAATTCTACACACAATACCCCATAATGACAACGTGAAAAAAGTTTTTTTGTGATTTTGGTAAATTTATTAAAAATAAAAAACTAAGAAATCATATGTACATAAGTATTCACAGCCTTTGCCATGAAGCTCAAAATTGAGCCCAGGTGCATCCTGTTTCCACTGATCCTTCTTGAGATATTCCTACAGATTAATTGGAGTCCACCTGTGGTAAATTCAGTTGACTGGACATGATTTGGAAAGCCACACACCTGTCTCTATAAGGTCCCACACCTGAAGTGCATGTCTGAGCACAAACCAAGCATGAAGTCAAAGGAATTGTCTATAGACCACCGAGACAGGATTGTCTCGAGGCACAAAACTGGGGATGGGTACAGAAAAATATCTGCTTCTTTGAAGGTCCCAATGAGCACAGTGGCCTCCATCATCCATAAATGAAAGAAGTTTGGAACCACCAGGACTCTTCATAGAGCTGGCCGGCCGTCTAAACTGAGTGATCGGGGAAGAAGGGCCATAGTCAGGGAGGTGACCAAGAACCCAATGGTCACTCTGTCAGAGATACAGCATTCCTCTGTGGAGAGAGGAGAACCTTCCAGAAGGACAACCATCTCTGCAGCAATCCACCAATCAGTCCTATATGATAGAGTAGCCAGACGGAAACCACTCCTTAATAAAAAGCACATGGCAGCCTGCCTGGAGTTTGCCTAAATGCACCTGAAGGACTCTCAGACCTTGAGAAACAAAATTCTCTGGTCTGATGTGACAAAGATTGAACTCTTTGACGTGAATGCCAGGCGTCATGTTTGGAGGAAACCAGGCACCGCTCATCACCAGGCCAATACCATTCCTACAGTGAAGCATGGTGGTGGCAGCATCATGCTGTGGGGATGTTTTTCAGCGGCAGGAACTGGGAAACTAGTCAGGATAGAGGGAAAGATGAATGCAGCAATGTATAGAGACATCCTGGATGAAAACCTGCTTCAGAGAGCTCCTGACCACAGGCTGTGGCGACGGTTCATCTTTCAGCAGGACAGCGACCCTAAGCACATAGCCAAGATATTAAAAGAGTTGCTCCAGGACAACTCTGTGAATGCCCTTGAGTGGCCCAGCCAGAGCCCAGACTTGAATCCGATTGAACATCTCTGGAGAGACCGAAAATGGCTGTGCACCGACGCTTCCCATCCAGCCTGATGGAGCTTGAGAGGCGCTGCAAAGAGGAATGGGCGAAACTGCCCAAAGATAGTTATGCCAAACTTGTGGCATCATATTCAAAAAGACTTGAGGCTGTAATTGCTGTCAAAGGGGCATCAACAAAGTATTGAGCAAAGGCTATGAAGTGAATACTTATGTACATGTGATTTCTTAGTTTTTTATTTTTAATAAATTTGCAAAAATCTTAAAAAAATATTTTTTTACATTGTCATTATGGGGTATTGTGTGTAGAATTTTGAGGGGAAAAAATCATTTATTCCATTTTGGAATAAGGCTGTAACATAACAAAATGTGAAAATAGTGAAGCGCTGTGAATACTTTCTGGATGCATTGTATGTGAGTAGTGTAATTACTTGTATGCTTAATTGTGAAAGCTGATCTTTGTCACAGTCTTACAGCATTAGTCATCAAAGATGATGTAATGTAGGACATATCATTGCCAGAAAGTGAAATAGTATATACAGATGTGTCCATATATAGTACATTAGTGCGGAAGTCACTCCAAACAGCCCCTCTTGTTGTGCCAGGTCCTGTGAGACTCTGCTAGCACTGGGAGTCTAATTGTGTCTTTTTTATTCCCCCCCCCAAAATTTGTCTTAAGGTGCATACACATGGTGAGATTTTGTCTATCTTCGATTTTAATTATGTGACTTCCCTTGAACTTCCCCAGAGCACAGAAGCACAGATTTTGACTATCTGTACCTTCGATTTTGACTATGTGTGATTTTCACTAAGTGCCAATTTTGACTACACTTTGTACTAGATAGTACACTAGTCAAGATTGACTTGCATGCACAGTCTATCTTTCCTTGCAATACCGACCCCGCGGGAGTGTGCATCGGTATCACAAGCTGCCTAACACCATGCAATTTGCACTAACTTTCTTTGCAATTTTGAATAATTTGATATGCAACACTTGTGTATCAATGTGCAACTGAGACTCTGTGACTCTGCATTGGTAGTCACACAATCAATGTAAATGAATTACTTTAATTTATTTTAAGGGGATTGGGAAGTGACTCATTCTATTTCATGACATGACCTTTTTAACAAAAATATTTTGCTTTTAAGGCAAATCTTGACCATTTGTTCAGGCAAAGCAGTGTAGAAAATAAAAACCACAGAAAAATTGTAAATTTCACATTTTGTTTTGCAGATGGATACACAACTGACGACATTGAGTTTTATTGGAGAGGGGGTGATAAAGCTGTAACTGGTGTTGAGAGGATTGAACTTCCTCAGTTTTCTATAATGGATCACAAGTTGGTATCTAAGAATGTTGTATTTGCAACAGGTAAGGTTTGTGTAGTTATTAAGTGTGTTCCTTTTTTTGGGGGGTACTTTTGTTTAAAATATATAATAGTAATTTGAACTTGTGAGCACCTGACTCATCATCTAGCACACTATAACATAAGCTTCCTTTAAAACTTTATTGTTGCTAATCATGTACAGTGCACAATATTTCAGGGTCAGCTATTCTTTTGAGCTGTGACTCATTCCAACACAACTGCCTACATAATGCATATGTTTTACTAGGGTTCCTTTTTTTTTGTAATATATTAATAGTATTGAATTTTATTATTGTTAAGTTGATTTTTTTTCATCTTGTAAATGAAAATAATTGATGATACTAATCATTATTTGTCACTGCTACTTAAGCGTTACTAAATACAGGATGCATACAAAATGCATATAATCAAACTGGCCTAAGTAAATAGCTCTGGTTTTATTGCTTAGCATTATGTTATACATACGTCACAACTTGTGGAGCTAAATTTATTATGCAGCACTTTTCAAAGCTGCCACATCTTCAACCTGTTTTTTTTATTGAATATAATTTCCCTTTAAATAAAGGGGCTGAAACTGATGAAGGAGCACAATTTTGAAAAGTGCCAGATAATAAATTTAGCCCTTGGACATAAAGAAGAGGGATGGTGGTGTTAAGTGAGGCACACGGGGAAGTGTGGCTGCTTTACTATGGGTGTCCTTTAAAAAATATAACATTGATTGTCTTTTACAAAATACTGGTATTTGCCACTTAGTTTGACATAATGTACTGCAAAGCAACAAAAAGCAAGTAATTTTCTACATTACCATAGCAAAAAACACACTACACTGCAGGTAGAGAGAGAGGTGTGTGTGTGTGTGTGTGTGTGTGTGTGTGTGTGTGTGTGTGTGTGTGTGGGGGGGGGGGGGCACTGGATTTTACTTTTCGATCCATGAAAGATGATATTTACTACTGGTGGGTCATTTGGGTAGTTTCTGTTGTTATTATGATTTAAAAAGAGTAAACACAGTTGTTTGACTATAAATGGCTTTACCCAACCACTAACCACGAGTGAAAGAAAAGTTTGTGAGTTATCATTCCTATTCTCTGACAAATGGCCAGAAAATCACAAATTCTGCTAGGGTATGTAAACTTATGAGCACAACTGTGTGTATGTATATATATATATATATATATATATACACACTGCTCATATATATGACAAAATATACCCTTTGTCTAGCACTGAGATTCAGCAGCACCACAGGAAGAGCTTCTGTTAGCGCGCCCCAGCAGAAGATGTGAACACAGAGTGCGCTGATATATGGATGTTTACTAGGAGAAATATTCCCAAATGTTTAGCTTTCACACAGGGGTTTCCTCAATGCCTTGATCTTTTTCCGTCTCCGAGATAAGGGCCTGCAGAAAAACCCTCTCACCATAGAAAGTCACCCAAAAAGTTTAAGACAATCCATTAGTAAAAGATACCACAAAATAGTTTATCTTACATTTTCAAAGAAAGTTAACAATACAGGATTACTGTGGATATTGGTACACATTCCCATAGATGAATTACAGAATTGACAATATGATCTTGTGTACACACACCAATAAAAGAGAAAATGTGATGGAGATGGGGGTAGCTATTTGGCTCAAGCAGAGTCTGGTACTAATACCATTCAGTGTATACAGGACTCTACTGGTCGAACCTGTTGTTCTGGGGTGGAGGTGGCGGGGGTCTTTCATGATTATTATTCTTCCCTGTATGCCTCTTGGGCCTCCTATTCTGATGTGCAACTCAGAGATTACCTTGTTTGGGTTGAACTGCCCTGTTTGTCCTGTGAGGATGCTGAAGCTCTAGATGCACCGTTCACTCTGGAGGAAATTGAGACTGCTGTCTCATCTCTCCCCGCATCAAAGGCCCCTGGCTGTGATGGGATCCCAGTGGAGGTATACAAGACTTTTTAGCAGTTTTTTGTCCCTTATTTACTGGATTTATTTAATTTTCTGTCCCAGTGGGGGTCTCCTTCACATTCTTTGTTTGAAGCCAATATTATTGTATTGCTTAAGCCCGGTAAGAACCCCATAATGCCGGAATCTTACTGACCCATCTCCCTGCTGACTACTGATGTTAAAGTCTTGGCGATGGTTTTGGCGACCCGTCTGAACTCAGTTATAACATGTTATACACCCAGATCAAACCAGGTTTTTGCCGGGTAAGTCAACTACCCATAATTTGCATAGGTTGTTCTGTCACTTACAGAGGCGGGATATGGTGGAGTCGGGGGCAGTGGTGATGTTCCTTGACGCTGCCAAGTCCTTCCCCTCAGTGGAGTGGCTGTATTTTTGGGAGGTCCTGCGTAAATTCACTTTTGGGCTGCGATTTATTAATCTTCTTCGGATTATGTACTCTTCCCCTATGGCCCGAGTGACTTCACATCAGCCGCGTTTTCTTTGGAGAGGGGGACCTGGCAGGGTTGCCCCCTGTCCCCCGCATTGTTCGCAATTGCTATCGAACCTTAGCTTATTGCATGCTTCTGCGGAGGTTCAGGGAATTAAAGTTGTGGAGGAGGTGGACGTTGTAGCCCTATACGCAGATGTTATGCTCCTCTTTCTGCAGGATTCGGAGGAATTCCTTCAGGCTGTGTTTCGGGTAGTTGATCGATTTGTTTTTTTTTCGGGGCTCCTGATTAACTGGGAGAAGTCTCACATTTTTCCTATCTCAGGTTGTATTCCTGATGATGTACACACAGCTCACCCTTTGCAGTGGACATTACGGTTCAGGTACCTCGGTATCTGGATCACGCCCCAAGCCACTGAATATATGGCTCAGATTATTGACCCTGTCATTCAAAATTTTAAAGAGAGGACTCATGTCTGCAGAAAGTTGCTATTATCTGTACTAGGATGTATTAATTTGTTTAAAATGGTAACCCTGCCTAAATTTCTATATATTCTACAAAACTCTCCAATTTATATTCCAAAAAAAGTGTTTAGTGGGATTGGAAGTGTACTGTCATAATTTATATGGGGTAACAAACCAGCTAGAGTTTCCATTAATACTTTGTATAAGTCTCAGTTGTCAGGGAGTTTGGGCCTCCCTAATCTTCGGCTCTATTATATTGCTGCACAGTTGTCATATTTATTCAGTTGGGTTACGGGTACGATAGACCTGACGATGTTGGGATTTTTGGCTGAGCGGGTGGAATGTTCTTCTGTTTTCTCTCCTTCTCCTCTTCAATTTCTGCTCTCAGGTGTATCAACTGCAGGATTACCCCAATTGCTACGTCAGGCCTTGCTGATCTGGCGTTATACCCATTCTCTCTATGATTGGTCGGACCTTGAGACCTGTGCTCCTTTGTAGTTCAATAACACATATCCAGAGCTATTTAAATTGTCCCTAGATAATATTTGGATTACTTGGGAGGTGCTATCAGTGGGTCAACTGTATTGTGAAGGAGTTTTTAAATCCTTTCAGCAGCTGAAGGAAGAATATAACATCCCCAACACTGCTTTATTTAGATACCTCCAATTGCGTCATGCTGTTGCATCTCAGTTTCCAGACGATTCCCCGGTAATTTCTGATTCACCTGTTAAGGAGATGTTGCTTAACCTGGGTCTGAGCGGGAAAATCTCCTCTATATATACACGTCTATTAATGACAGAGAGATCCCAAACCAGTTACACAGTCTCTGAATTAATTTGGAAACTGATTTGGGAACCTTGTCTGAGGAGCATTGGACTCAGATTTTGGGGTCTCTTAAATACACCACCCCCTGCATTAGATTTTGTCAAGTGTTTTTCTATGTCCTTCATAGGGTTTACCGCACTCCCATGTCATTGCAAAGGGCTGCCTTTAGAGACAATTCTTTTTGCCCTAAATGTCGGGCCGACAATGCTGGATTTTGGCATCTGATATGGGACTGCCCTAGTGTTTATTCATTCTGGGAAGATGTATGGAGAGATATGATACGCACTACTCCGTCGCTACCTGCTATTACCCCGAGATTGTGTCTATTTGGTTTGGAGCTTGAGGAAACACACTCGGTTACGGTTTATAGATATGTTCTCTGTCTTACTACATTAGCTAAGGTGGTTATAACCAGAGTCTGTTTTTCCACTGATCCTCCAAGTATCTATAAATGGAGAGCCCTAGTTAACGAGCTAGTCCAGCATGAGCGCCACATGTTCAAACTGCATGGATGTATCACTAAATTTTCTGAGAAATCGGATTGCTGGTGTAGTTCTGGATTGGGTAGATGTTACGAGCCTTTATCGAATCCCCTCAGTGTATGATAGACTACTCTGTTTCTTTAGGTCATTTGTACTTTATAACTATTTTGTTAGCTACAATCATATAAATTACTGTGGATGTTTTGTTTTTTGTTGCTGGGGCTCCCTATTAATATGATTTTTCCTATTACCAAAAAAAAGGGACACTCCAATTTATCTTAAATGTATATTTATTGATGGCAATTTTTATTGTTATTGTTATGCTTGTTACTGTTATTGTTTTTTAGACAGTGACGTTTTGCTTTATGCTGTATTTTGAAATTCTAAATAAAAATTACATGATAAAAAAAAAAAGATAAAAGGTGACAAATGTAACCACCCTCACCTTAAACAGGTGTGAGCTCTAGAGTGGGTACTCAGACTATTAGGTGGTGGACGAGAATTGATAAACCCCACACGTTTCATCCGAGCGGACTTCTTCAGGGGTAGGTAATTACTGGCCGAGAGGAAAGGAAAAATAAAAAAAAATGGTGGTGTGAAGGTGAGAAATTGCTAATTCTTTAAAAAAATGTTCACAGCTACATACCTATAAATATATAGTTTCCGCAGGCTTCACATATCAAGTGAGTCCAGAATATCAATAGATAGAGATAAAATGGCTTTAAATGCCTAATAATAGTGATATCTGCATTAAAAAAGTGAACTAATGGAATCCAGGTTGAGTATCCCATTTTCAAATATTCCAAAATACAGAATATTCCGAAATACAGACTATTTTGAATGAGAGTGACATAGTGAAACCTTTGTTAGCTAATGGCTCAATGTACACAAACTTTGTTTAATACACAAAGTTATTAAAAATATTGTATTAAATGACCTTCAGGCTGTGTGTATAAGGTGTATATGAAACAAATGCATTCTGTGCTTAGACTTGGATCCCATCGCCATGATATCTCATTATGGTATGCAATTATTCCAAAATACAGAAAAATCCGATATCCAAAATACTTCTGGTCCCAAGCATTTTGGATAAGGGAAACAAACTTGAAATCTAAGTTATGCTCATACTGACCTAAAAAACACTCTCCTGGCTACCTCTCTCTCTTAAAAATGGAAAAAACAATCACAATGCGCTACCAATGGTGTAGGAGCAGCCTACCACTGACACAGGAACCTTCACCAAAATTCCAAGATATACATATACAAAGAAAAATGGAAAGTGGTGGGCGGAACACCATATAATCTTACATATAATGAAACGATGGACTGAAGGATTCTCTCTTAGTCCGACAGCAAGGGCTTAATGGGTCTGAAGTGAATTCTCTCTGTATGTCTTCTCAAGGTATGGTTTTTATCTCGGTATGAAGAGACAAATCATAGAACAGACCAGTTGGACAAAAGACAACAGATTTATTCACACTAAGCACTCACAATTTGACAGTTAAAACGAGCATGTAACCACATGTGAAGTAGATGGGGCTAGCTGGCATCTGGTACTCAAAGTTACTCTCCCCAAAAGGTACTGGAAACTCCGGAATCCACAGCACATCAGGAGAAAACGACAGTCCAGGTCAAACAGCTAGAGACCTTCACAATCGAACGCCACCAGCTTAACGCGTTTCGGACTATACAAGTCCTTCCTTGCTAAGAGAGAATCCTTCAGTCCATTGTTTCATTATATGTAAGATTATATGGTGTTGCGCCCACCACTTTCCATTTTTCTTTGTATACCTCTCTCTCTTAATAGGTAGACCTTATCTCTGAAAGAGCGGAAGATGCTATATGTGCCTATGAATTGAAAAAAATATTTTTATCAATTTGTTCAGTTAACATAAATAATAATATTGTGAAAAAGTGTAAATATTATAATAGTGATACATACCAAATGGACTTTAAAAGAGGGTTGGTAGTCCTCAAATAATTAAAAACCAATCAAACTCAATAACTAAGTTGTAGCTGCTCTACTGTATGTCACCTATGAAGTAATAGAGTTAAAAAGGATAAGGGATGGAGAGTGAGGTTTATCAATACTTTACAATCCAAAATTCACTTGTTTTCCACAATTTCAGATACATACTGCATTAGATCACTTGGTGGAAAAGGAGGTTGCGAGAAGGTTAACTCCGTAAATGCAAATCCAATCGCAAACAATTTTAAAAGCTGGGAATAAATGCCATACGTGTAAAGTTAGTGATTGCTTTTATATATATATATATATATATATATATATATATAATCATTATATAGAGTTGCACTCACAAAAAGAGTAGTCACGTCGGCTGGGGTGCATTATCCAGAGACATTTCAAATCCAGAAGGTCCCAAAATACGCTAATGATTGATAAGGAATGCACTCACCAGACTTGTTCAAAATAAATAAATATCCTTTAATTCCAACCTCACATAGTTACAGGGTCGTGGTCAACGTTTCGGTTCCTGCCAGAACCATTCTCAAGACCAAAGCTTCAGGCAGCCATCCCACTGCACTGACACTGGACTGTGGAACTATAAGTAAAATAGATGTGACCACTCCCATTAATCAATCAATTATCATGTCAGCAGCCAGAGAATACATAACATGCTCAAAGTTAATAGCCTTAGCGGTCCCTAAACCATACTATATCAATGCACCAACTTCAACCACTCACCTGGTGTCCCGATAATTGCACACAGAATAGAGCCAACAGCTCAAAGCCCACTTAATTGACAGTGAAGCACACGCCATGGCCACGGAACGCATATCGCTTCCAGTTTGCTGTCGCGCACTTCCGGTCGCACATAACCTAGCAACAAACGGGCCAGCGCAAAAGCAGTAATCAACCTTGCAGCCAAATCAAAAGGTTTATACAAATATTGTGCTAACCGAGTGTATGGGTTAGAGCAGGAGTGGCCAGACTTTTGGAGTCGGCAATCTACTTTGAAAGCTAAAAAGCTTTTGTGATCTACCTAGGAGGAATAATAGCACATGCCGCAGGCGCGCGCGCAAAAAAGGGGCGTGGTATAACAAAAAGTGGGTGTGGTATAACAAAAAGTGGGCGTGGTATAACAAAAAAAGGGACGTAGCCTTGCTGCACAGAGTGTAATGACTGTCTCGCACGAAATAACACATTGGCCCCCACAGGTAAAAACCTCAAACACATATGCCCCCACAGTGTCAGATACACATATGCCCCCACAGTGCCATGTGCCCACAGTGCCAGATATGCCCCCACAGTGCCAGATACAGATATGACCCCACAGTGCCAGATATGCCCCCACAGTGCCAGATATGACCCCACAGTGCTGGATACAGATATGCCCCCACAGTGCCAGATACAGATATGCCCCCACAATGCCATGTGCCCACACTGCTAGATATGCCCCCACAGTGCCAGATTACAGATATGCCCCCACAGTGCCATGTGCCCGCAGTGCCAGATATGCCCCCATAGTGCCAGATATGCCCCCACAGTGCCAGATTACAGATATACCCTCACAGTGCCATGTGGCCGCAGTTCCAGATATGCCCCCAGTGCCAGATATGCCCCCACAGTGCCAGATATGCCCCCACAGTGCCAGATTACAGATATGCCCCCACAGTGCCATGTGCCCGCAGTGCCAGATATGCTCCCATAGTGCCAGATATGCCCCCACAGTGCCAGATTACAGATATACCCCCACAGTGCCATGTGGCCGCAGTTCCAGATATGCCCCCAGTGCCAGATATGCCCCCACAGTGCCAGATATACCCCCACAGTGCCAGATTACAGATATGCCCCCACAGTGCCATGTGCCCGCAGTTCCAGATATGCCCCCAGTGCCAGATATGCCCCCACAGTGCCAGATATGCCCCCACAGTGCCAGATATGCCCCCACAGTGCCAGATTACAGATATGCCCCCACAGTGCCATGTGCCCGCAGTGCCAGATATGCCCCCATAGTGCCAGATATGCCCCCAGTGCCAGATTACAGATATGCCCCCACAGTGCCATGTGCCCGCAGTGCCAGATATGCCCCCACAGTGCCAGATATGACCCCACATTGCCACATATGCCGCCACTGTGCCATGTGCCCGCAGTGCCAGATATGCCCCCACGGTGTCAGATATGCCCCCACAGTGCCACATATGCCCCACATTGCCAGATATGCCCCCACAGTGCTCACCGTGCTGTGTGGAGAGCGCAGCGCGCGCTTCTCCTGCTTGCCGTCCTGCCCCTCAGTCTGATCTCCGGCGGTGACGGCAGCGTGTATAGCTCAAATCAGGTGCCGGTTCGCGAGCTCTGATTGGCTAACGAACCGACGCCTGATTTGAGCTATACACTCCACCATCACTGCCGGAGACCAGACTGAGGGGCAGGACGGCAGGCAGGAGAGGCGCGGCTTCGGGTGGCTGGGCAGCGGATCTCGATCGACTGGTCGCATGTCCGCGATCGACCAGTCGATCGCGATCGACTGTTTGGCCACCCCTGGGTTAGAGAATTAATGAAAGCATCCCACTCTATATAGTGATTATATTTCGGGACGCTTTCTATTGTGTTTCTGAGTTGGCACCCAAGCCTATTGGATTCAATATTGTCTGATTTTTGAAACAGTATCATATTTTATATTGAATTTCTTTTTTCTTTATTTACACTTTTTTGGCCAGAGGATGTTGTCTTAGATAGTATATCAGTAGATGTCTTTGTACCATCAACTATGTCACATGCCCTTGGTATACAGTATTGAATATTATGATTATTTATTATGGATATTATGATATCAATTATGACCTTTAGAGTCTGTCAGTGGAGCCGGCTGCAGCGGGCGCCCACACAGCCCACTGCGCCTGCTGCAGCCGGGAGCGGGGATCAGTAGCGGCTCATGCACGGCAGCGGTTGCGGTGCCCTGGGGACAGCGACGCCCTGAGCAAAAAGACTGCTTGCCCGTGGCAAGAACCGCTACTGCCGGCAGTGGCACAGCACTGTAGAGAGTCTGTGCTCTAGAGTCATTTCTACAGCGCTGCTGCCATCAGTGCTGGGCTACGGAGGGGTAAGTATTAAAAAAATGGATGCAGCGTGTGCGGTATGGGTCTCAGGGGCCCGTCTGCACCACACACACTGTACCCATTATAAATATGCCAGTGACTTGAACAGTTGTAAGTGTAAGATGCAACAAAATCTGCATACAGACCAATGCATATGCACTTTTATTAATAGTATACGTAAAATAACAGATTTATACCCAATTCTACATGAGCCACTTTACGTTTAAAAAGAATATTACATTACAGCTGTTACTACTGTAATTAAGTTAATGCATTGTGTTCAGTTCTTCCTGTTTTCATGTTACTTTTCAGGGTTATGTCCTAGTTAATAAGGATATTTTTACATTAAATAGATTTAAATTGGCTCTATATACTGTAAGTGAGAAAAAACAATAAAAATAATACACTCTATATTATATCTATATATTAATTATATAAGGTTTTTTACTGTGAGACCTATTTTGAGAGAACGGGTGAACGTAAAAATATGGTTGAGGTATCAACATAAAGGTCTTACCTTGTAGATGTGCCAGTCGAAGAGAAATATGAGATTGGAGCAATGGTAAAAGTAACCATCCTTCGATTTCCACTAGTAAAATAATAAAACACTTTTACAGTATGTGTCTTACAATGGGAAACTTGGGGGTATATTTACTAAAAGTAAATTTTGGTCGATATTTGGTAAATCGATTTTGTGTTTAAGGGTCTAAATCACACATTATCGTATAAAATTTAAAAAAATCTGTTAGTAAATGTGGGATTTAGACCCTGAAATACACAATAGACTAATCATTGACCCAAATCGATTATTAGTAAATATACCCCTAAATCCCACACGTACTAACACGTGATTTTTTTAAAAAGGATGCCAAAAAAACATCTGTTAGTAAATGTGTGATTTAGACCCAGAAACATAAAATTGATCACAAATTTATCCAACATCAACCAAAAATCGATCAACATCGACTCAAATCGACTTTTCCTAAATACACCCCTTGGACTTCTCTGCATGAGTTATATAGTTTTGCATGCATTTGTGTGTGACATTATTCTTTATTGTCAATCAATTATTTTCAAAAAAGGTTAAAAAAAAAATGAAATATGAAAAAAAATTTCTGCACTCATTTTTAACGTAATACTGTACAAGCAATTACATTTACATAGTAAGATTTTGTACAATTAGGCCGACCAATTTGATTTAATGTCTCTTGGTGCCAAAGATGTTTAATAATACATTACTTTTGAAAATGTTGCATGTAAATGACAACACGGATGCCAGAATGGACTGCAGCAGAACTTATAACAGACGCTACATTATTAAATATTTACCTGGCATCAATGTAATAGAAGAAATGTCATTCACATTTCATTCTATATTTATAAATTATATAGTAATCTAAAGCTTAAATTAACCTTTCTATTTTATGTGCACTAGTTCTGGTAACATTTATTCTATGATTTTATCTACCAGCAGCTTTGCAATATTTTTAAATACTAACTGTCCTAGCTTATGCATAAAAATCTATGAATATACACACTTATCATATTAAACTGTTGAGATATTTATAATAAAAATGAGCAAAAATTGTGCTACAAATTTGCATTATAGTGTTTCAGGGCTCAACTGTCTGTTTTACAAATGATCAGAGTTTGGCCAGTACACTGAATTTTACTTTGCTATCCCATGGAATTTCATTCCATTTTATATTTGTACTTTACATTGTAAGAACATAGTTGCAATGATGACTATCAATTCATTTTGTTGCATAGTATGATTGAAGTTGGGGTGGAAGCACTGAAGGCACTAATAAAATCTGAGATTTTTAACAAAAGAACCATGAATAAGGAGAATATTCTGACATTTAAAATTAAATAACAAAATTGCTAATCATTAGGGGTTGGATTCTGGTTTGTGCACTGCTGCAATAGTCTTTTGACATAGTGACTGTTTGCTAATGTTAATAAAAGGCTGAATGTGCAAGGACTTTAGAGGCTCAAATGCCGCTTGCATCTTTAGACGCAACAATTGAAATTTGCACCAGCAGATTCTGCATTAGAGTATGGCCTGATTGACAAGCAGAGGTGTTCGTGAGGTGGGCATGGGCATTGACGCAACATTTTGTGGGCATGGACGTGGTGTTGAGGGGGCGCATTCCGGACAACGAAGGTCCGGACCATTTGCGAGGCGGGCCACAGTGACAGCGTGACGTCACATGCAGCCGCTGCAACCCAAAACATGGTGACCTGACTGCATTCGCAGCTAGCCTGCGTACGAGCAGGTACGAGCGCATCACCCGCATTTCAGTGCATGGAGGGGGACCCAGCAGGCGGGGTGGCCTTGCCCTGTGCTTGGCGTTCCCCCCACATGCTAGAGAAAGGAGTTGTAATTTTGCAATTTGTCGCAAAACTACAACTCACGCTGCATTAGGCCCTATATATAGAAAAGTGAACCATACCAAATTCATTTACTGTATATGAATATTAAATTCCAAGGACTTAGAAGTAGATTAATGACCAAGAACAATGTTTGATTGGTTAAAAAAAATACAGACTGGGATGGCTGTATTATTTCATATGGATTCTGTGGCCAAACAATGGAAATAAGCACTATATTATTCAGCAGTTTCAGCTTTCCTTTCATGCAGAATACATGTATTTTAGAAAAAATTAATCTGTCAATGAGAAGATTGCATTCCATGAATCAAAACTAAATGTCCATAGTTGAGTTCATTAGGCTGGAGTGATAGAAAACGCCCACTTTTTACTATGTAAACAGGATTTAATTTATTTACGCTCCCCTGAAAATGTCTCCATAAGGTGTACCATAAGGTGTACCTTGGGTTCTTACCAACATCTGTTGGTAATGAACTACTGTCTGTTGTAGCATCTTTCTGATCAGCAACCGTACTGGACATTTCTTGTACCATTTAGGTCAATATTTGCTACTAATTACCAAATATTTCAGCAGAATTTGACACCTTAGTCAATATTAATTTTGGCCATTTTTAATGTAATATTATGACCTCAAATTCTCTAGTAAGCATCAAAACTGAAGCTTCTATTGTTTTTCATCTACAGTATGACATACCCTTTTCTCTTAGTACTTTGGGCCCAATTCAGACCTGAGCATTGCTGTGCATTTTTGCACAGTGCGCGATTATTAAACTGCTGCGCATGCACCCCAATGTACAGGTGCGTCACCAAACAGCGATAGCATGATGCAAAAATTTTGATCGCACGGGCCATTTGCAAGGTGATTGACAGAAAGATGACATTTGTGGGTGATAACTACCCATTTTCTTGGAGAGTCGGGAAAAAAACGCAGGCATTCCCAAGCGTTTTCAGGGAGGGTGTGTGACGTCAGTTCTGGCCCCGATCAGCCTGATTTCTTCATACTGGAGGAGTAAGTATTGAGCTACGCACAGACTGCACACACTGCACAGAATGTGAAAAACATTTGATGGTGAGTGTGATGCGAACGGTTTTGAAGCTGTCGCTGACTGAAGGTATTCTTCGCACAGCGTACACATGCAATCGCACACTTGCACGTGGCAAATTTTTTCACTCCCCCTGGGCAGCGACTATCTGATCATGTAATTAACAGCACAGCAGTCAGGTCTGAATTAGGCCCTTTATGTGGTCACTAGTACTGTAGATAAATTATGATAAAAAATATATTAACTTGTATAAAATATGATCTGTGCTTGTAGTGTTATGTAACTCAATAAGTAGTTTAAAAACAAATTTAAAAGAGCCGCAATATTGTAGGTGATGTGTGTCTGATAATGTGCAATAAAACAAAAAATAGTTTAAAAAGCGTTTTGTGCTGTAAAGCACTTTTTCAAGAATTCCTTGTAAAGGTGTTTTATAGCCCGAAACGAGTTGAAAGGCACAATGGGATAGAGCAGGATGGGACAGATACAGAATGAGACAGAGCTGGATAGACCATCTGAGCTGGAGAGATGCCATCACTTAGTACCACCGATCAGACGTACACCACAGATTGCTGTACAAGGAATAGAAGAGACAGCCGCTGGTAAAGGTATGGAAGTTTATGGACAAATAGGTGTCTCCAAGAGCCCATAACATCAGAAGGTGACGCTGCAATCAGAGCACCAGGCACCGCACCTGCCTCACAGCATTTGAATCCTTACTAAGCTATCCAGACTCACTGCCTCTCCACAAATAGTCAGAACAGACTATAAACATTATTGTTCCCTTTCCTCACTCTCCTCTTTCTTCACTGCAATATCCAATTTCCTCCTATATTCCTGCACCTTTCTTCTTTTCCATTAATGTGTACTGTGTACATTTATTTGTTTTAATGACACACCTTTATACACACATCACCTACAATATAGCTCTCTCTTTTATGTTTGATTAAAAAAATTAACTTAATTAGTAATAGAGTGAATCCCACAATGTGACATTCTGCCAGAAAGGGTGTGGCTAGATACCAGAGAGGTATGACCAGTCAATAACCAGCAATGGGGGTAATTCTGAGTTGTTCGCAGCAGCAAGTTTGTTAGCAATTGGGCAAAACCATGTGCATTGCAGGGGGGGACAGATATAACATTTGCAGAGAGAGTTAGATTTGGGTGGGTTATTTAATTTCTGTGCGGGGTAAATACTGGCTGCTTTATTTTTACACTGCAATTTAGATTTCAGTTTGAATACACCCCATCCAAATCTAACTCTCTCTGCACATGTTATATCTGCCCCCCTGCAGTGCACATGGTTTTGCCCAACTGCTAACAAATTTGCTGCTGCGATCAACTCAGAATTAGGCCCAATGTCTTAAATCCCTATTGCCACATCTGCTAACTGGGTTTTGAGATTGATGAATAGGATCTACAATGTATTTTAAAATGATTTAGTTGTGCAACAAAGCACTATGAAAAGAAGAGTGTGCTTACCTGCCATTCTCAAACTCATTGATATGACATTAAAAATAGTTGTGCCTTTGTTTATCCATGCCACTTCTGATGGCCAACACCAGGACTCCGTCAACATCTCCATTGACTTCAGCAAAATAAAAATTAGTGATAAAGAGGTAAGAAGTAGAAGAGTAAAGGGGATGCAATAATAGGTGCAAAGTACAAGTATGAGAGGAAAAGTGGGTGATGGTGCAAATGGAAAAAGGTAGTGGGGATATACTGTTGATATTACCAATATATGTACATACAAACACATCTGGAGAGAGAGGGTGACAAACTGGAGAGAGACAATAGTACATATAGGAGAAGGGCAAGAAACTGGCAAAGACAGGGAAAGGGAGACACAAGTTCATATTGTGGAGACAGAAAGGCTGACATAAACAGTGGAGGGGCAGAGAGCCTGGGTGATACTAGAGAAGGAAAGTGAGGATGTTAGCCTAGGCAGAGTAAAAGCAGAAAGACATGCTCAGGAAGAGAAATGGCACAAGTTTGTAACTTGGCAAAGCTGCACTGGCATCTAGTTGATATTGAAAGTAAAAAAACTGTATTGGTAGTGGCCATTGGTGGCTTGGGCATTAAGTATGGTTTAGGCAGGGCAAGAATAGAGAGGTTGGTGCAGACGCTGGAACAGATAGGATAAGGACAGAGAGTCTGACACAGACAAAAGAAAGACAGAATGTGCAGAGAGGCTGGCACATGCAAGTCAAGAGCAGACAAAGCAAGAATAGAGAGGATGGATTGCAGATGCAACTTGGCATGCCTTGTGCTTAAGCATCGCAAGCGGCTCCTATTAGAATGAATGGGAGCCTCATGCGTGTGCAGCTCCCATTCACTTCACTGTGTAGCTTACGCATAGTATATGCTACTCTGTGTTACGACAGCATAAAAGGACACATCTATATCTGTATACTGTATAACATCACTCTTGCTAAAAAATGCCATTTGGGCTATATATTAAGCTGAAAGTATAGAGAGCTAACATAGCATCTGTAAAATTGTAAAACCAAACTTATAAAGTGAAAAGAATTTCACTGTAATGATTAAATGTTGATTGGAAGGAAAACTAGAATACAAATACAGTAGATGCTGGGTGTTTCTAGGTTACATCTAAGAGAGAGTGAGGATCACTATTGTATTATAATGACCTGAGGGAAAATAGGACCTTACAGTTTTCAGAGATAGTGATTAATCATTTGCTTCAGTGGTAAGCTCTGGCCGTCAGTCCTAATAACCTTTTACAGTCATATACAAAGAGAGGTAACAACACACTCAAATTGCTTCATCAAATGTGGTACTCTTCTCTGTTAATTGTGCTCAAGATTTATATAACTAGCACTGATTCAGGTCATGTTTCACTTTGGTTTGTACTTTGTACAGTGGTTTAAACCAGAACTTACTCCATTCTATTCCATGCTCTAGCCTGTTTTCACACCTGTTTCATTGCAGATTAAGTTGCACCATGCTATTGTAACTAATGGTTTCATAAATTGTGATATGATTAACAATTAATAATACATATTCTACAATAATTTATTGATCTCTTACAGCAGGGATAGGCAACCTCATACACTTGTTCAGCCTACTGAACTTTAAAATGTCAACACATTATCCTTAATTTCAGGTTAAAAGTTAAAACAATATATATATATTTACATAAAAAGACCTCTATGTGTAAGAAATTGATAGCAGGCATTTTTATACAAGGGTTATACACTTTAAAAAATGTGACAGGAAGGAGCTGAGATCCACGTTTGCAGGCTTGATAGGTTTGCTGTAGCCCATCATGATTAAGAGCATCAATTAGAAAAAGTAACAATGTTCATAGGAGACAACTTATTAAAATTATTGGGGGTGCTTTCATTACCACTCTTCCATATACTGTAACTGAAAATTCCACACAATCATTTTTAATGCCAGTGACTGTACAACTATTGGGGAAGTACAAGAAGAACCACAGCACCAACAGAGCTGGCACTTATAACTGTGCTAGTGGCAGCAAAAGAAGTA
This sequence comes from Pseudophryne corroboree, assembly GCF_028390025.1. Lineage (NCBI taxonomy): Eukaryota > Metazoa > Chordata > Amphibia > Anura > Myobatrachidae > Pseudophryne > Pseudophryne corroboree. The sequence continues at coordinate 391,249,388 of NC_086445.1, forward strand.
TAGATGTATTCTAATTATATATATATTCAAATAAGCAGAATGTAAATAGAATCAATTTACCAAGACATCTTAATGTGGTACATACATGGACCCTACTGTGTGCCATTGTTCATTATATATCATATCCCAGCTTAAGTTATCTATGCATTCTCTAGCAACTATTTTTATGTTTATTAAAAAGTTATGGTGCTGATAAACACTGATGGTTGTCTCTGCAAGAAAGGAAACCATTGTGACACAAAATATATAAAAGTCAAAAATCAGTTGTTGCACCTGCTGGGCATCCTATTATTTATGGGATATGGTTTCTAACTGCTATTTTGCTTTTGTTGACCTCTTCATACAGACTCACATAGCCTTGTTCAGATCTCATATTAATGACACTACTGATATTCTGAATTTATTACTGGTCATGGATTGGAAGGAGACATATGGATTTTTTAAACTCAATGTCCAGTCATTTTTCAGTCAATGGAGTATTACTTTTCTCTTGATGATTGGCGTGTTGTAGAATTTATTTTGACATGCAAATATTTTTTTCATTTGATGGTGTTTTTGTTCTACAGGTTGTTGGTACCGCAATGGGGTCCAGTTTCACACCAAGTTAAACAAATGTATATGTGGCCACTGTGAACAATTTATATGGGATAGTCCATTTAGCACAAACCTTTCCTCTATGTGTGGCACATAGATGAGCTATTTTTTGGGGTGGAGTTACTAATTTAGCCCTCAATTTTGTTGCACATATAAATTATATGTTTAGTTAATAGTTAATTAATCTTAAATTTACAGACACCTTTACTCACTTAATAATTACAGTCTGCATGTCATACACTCTGGTCAAGATGGGGGGATAGTTTTGGAAAATTATCGTAAGTAAATGGATGCTACTGTAAATTTACATTTTGTTAGATTTCACTTTCAATTTTGTGTTACCAATATTACCAAGAGACAACTAATCCAGATTAGGAGAAAAGTACCCGATTTTCCTTTTATACCTCGACATTAGTATTTTTACTATGTTATGTGTAGTTTGAAATGTAGGTTGGGTTTAAATATTTTGATACATAAACATGTATACTGATATATTTTGTACCATACTATCCTTGCTACCTAGCATTATTGCCATGGGGGCCAGAACATGATGAAATAATTCACTAAGAATCATGTCATCACGACCCTAGCTTGCCTATTTCGCTAGTACTGTAGACAGAATGTGGAGGATGGATTCTACCAGGAGTGATAGTAGACAAGTATAGTTTGAACTCTACTTTTATTTACAGCATGGTTAATGGAGCACTGAACAGAAAATGCAGAGTGATCCCTGTGTCTAATGGGAGATGTATACACGTAGACTTGTTTTTACAAAAAAAGGATAATTAATTATTAACACTGAATGCTCTGTAATTGATAGAAACCCCATTTTTTAAAATGTTCACAACTAAGGGGTCTATTTACTAAGCCTTGGATGGAGATAAAGTGCATGGAGATGAAGTACCAGCCAATCAGCAACTACCTGGCATGTCACAGGCTGCGTTTGAAAAATGACAGGAGCTGGTTGGTTGGGACTTATCTCCATGCACTTTATCTCCATCTGAGGCTTTAGTAAATAGACCCCTTTATCTCTATTTAAAATTAGGATCATTGATTCATAAACGATCTTCATTTAGCCCTTCCTGTGAAATGAGAGCAACATAAAGAAGCACTAAGTTAAGTTACAAGTCCCATACATCCTAGCATTTACACATCCCAAATTCACCCACAAATGGCAAGTTTTGGTCCAAAAGGATAAGAGAATGTAATTGCTTCCAGTTTTGAAAATGTAATAGAATGAAAATATATGAACCCGCCAGAATCAATCTCAAAGCAATTCAAGTTGCCATCACTTTTTTTAAGAAAAACGTTAAATGTGCAAGTCATCATTAAGTATATAATAGACTCTGACTTGTAAACTTGGCAGGAACACACCTCTGCCATGCTCTGACCAATCTGCGTGCTCTGATTCATTCCTACGGTAGTGTCCATAAGTGACCTGCTATTAGCGTCACGGCATCTTAAGGGGTAATCACGACATCCATTATGTTTTATTATGACAAGTATAGTATATTGGATGCCTACTTTGGAATGAAGAGGACCCAGATTAAGAATAAAAGTAATAAATGAGAGAGTTGTATCTATCTATCTAAAATACTTTTTTAGTGATATGTGCTTCCCATCATAAAACCCTATTAACAGCCAGAATGCTGATGCACATTGCCCCCAGGTCGGCAGCTGAGCCTCCAAATCGTAAGCTATTAAAATTTGTGGCTGGAGGCTAAGGTTGCCACAATTTTACAACACACACTAGTGCAAAAATGTGTGTTTGAGATATCATAGCAGCAATATTACATTTTAAATAATTAGGCAAGTATTTATTTTATCTTTTTATAAGTGTTACAGCACATTTTTGTGAATACCCCATCTAGTAGTATGTAATATTCCTTGTTTCCCATGTCTAGACATACAGATGTGTCCTATATTATTGCTGCAGTCACGTTAAACAGCCGTTCTAGTCATGCCTAATGCCTAATGTCTTTTTGTGCATATTTCCCCTCAAAAAAATGCACCTTATTCACATCGCTATGCGACTAAGATGCACAAGCAGGCTCTGCTGATTAAATTTATATACGGTATGCCTATGCTCTGTGATTAAATGCAATGTTTACAGTGTTTTCCTGGAAAACACTCTAACCTAGCACTTCATATGCAGATTTTTTTTAGAATTCATTTAAGTGATTAGATAACAATGTTTGAAGCTCCAATTTACTTCAAACATGCTGATAAAAAAAAAACTTGGCAGACATATTGTCATATAAAAACATTATTTGTGCAGGTGCTGTAATAGGTTAAACTATCCTGAAAATTCTGTATGGCTGACTGGTGGAAAGTAGCAATGTTCCGTACATATTTTTTTCCTGGTGGATATTTTAAATAAGGAACATTCCTTTGGAAGACTGTAATATTTCCTTGTGAGAGGACATTGGCAGAAAATGTAATGAAATAACATACAGTATGCACTCATTTTTCATATTCCTAAGTGCTGTTAACTTGAAAAATGTTTTAAGGTTAGTTGGTGTGACAGATACTCCATACAGATAATTAATTCATAGTCTTGCCTTGGAATACTTGTTCGCAAACTTAAATACAGATTTGTGACCAACATTTTCTGGTTTATATTATTTCAGCAGAATTACTGACTCATACTTCATCTTTGTTTTTATTTCAGGTTCCTATCCTAGACTTTCCCTGAGCTTTAAGTTAAAAAGAAATATTGGATACTTCATACTTCAGACCTATATGCCATCCATATTGATTACTATATTATCCTGGGTGTCATTTTGGATCAACTATGATGCATCAGCAGCAAGAGTTGCCCTTGGTATGATTATTCTGAATAGATGTGTTCTTCAGATATTTGCTTATTACCAGAATGAGAACTTTAAAAAACTGAAACTGTGCCCCTAATTGTCATCACAGACAAAAGATTAAATAAATAAATAAATAAATAAATCCAAAGTATTGAATGTAAAAATGTATAGAAATCTCTAATCCCCAAAATGTTATATGGTCCCTATGAAGTAAAAATAATATTGTTTATGTTCTACCCTTTTTAAATATTGTGTAATGGCCTGTAGTATATTTTATGGGACAGCCAGAATGCTGTCACCGCCAATATCACCAATTATACCTTAAAATTAGCAGTGTTAGACTACCGAAAATCACTGCAGTACATTAAAGAGAATTTAAATTTGCCCCAATCTGTTTCAGCTTTATATGGAAATGATGTGTATTACACAAGTCTTGCTTTATTGGTCAGACCAAAATACAATCTGGTTGGCTGATGATAGGATAGTCATGTGTGCATCTGCATACCAAACTGCATAAGACCCCTACAATTTTGTGCCAAACACCCTGACAACCAGATCTGTGCAATCATTTTGTCTACTAAATGGGTGAACCTAGGGGGTAATTCAGATTTGATCATAGCTGTGCTAAATTGAGCACATCTACGATCACTTTCACAGACATGCGGGGGGACGCCCAGCACAGGGCTAGTCATCCCCGCATGTCTGTCTCTGCCCCGCCCCCCCCCGCACAGGTACAAAAGCATCGCACGGCAACAATGCTTTTGTACCTGAAGAGTAGCTCCCTACCAGCGCAGCTCTTGCACTCCAGGTCGCAGCTGTTGCGTGTGATATGATGCAGCCGCCGCGGCCCGCCCCCCGCATGGTCTGGGCATGCCTGCGTTTCTTGGACTGCCCAGCGAACGCCTCTGCCTGTCAATCAGACAAAGGCGATCGCTGGGCTGAGATGCCGATCTCATCTCTGGCATGCGCTGGTGCAGTTCAGACATGATCACCCGCTGTGTGAAAACAGCAGCGATCAGGTCTGAATTAGCCCCTTAGAGTGATGTGTTGAAAGATACAGTGCTTACAAAAGAGCCAAAACCAACCAAGTCAATCAGTTTGTTACTGACCATAGCTTGACACAGTGCAACTTTTTGTTTCTTAGTATACTCAGTGAGAAAAGCTTTCGTTTAGTAAAAAAGTGGAATAAATACATATTTATGAATATAGAGAAATAGACAAACGATATGTAAAAAAAATATACAGTATATACATAAACTTTTCTGTTTTTCTCTTAAGTACATACACAACTTCTTATCCCAAAATATAATCAGTCAATTCCCTTGAACATAAGATTACCAATATGTTTTATCTGTACAAGGGCTGATGCCAGTATGGAGTACAGGGACGAGTACAGCTGCATACTATGTTGCCTCTACATCTGGGTACAATGCACAAATCCTGTAGGCGAAAGCCAATTAGGATAGTGATTAGGTTTAAGAAAATAAATGCCAGGTTGCCCATTTGGAAAATTCAATTGACCTTAATTGCATGCAACATTAATACATGTATGTGAATGTATCAGTGTCACTGACAATGACTAAAGATATTGAGCTGGGACTTTGTTTTACTCATTTTTTTATTTTTTATTGACTTTCTATTTTTTAATTAATACTTTATTACCTCCTAGTGCTCAGACAATTAAGCATGTTGTGCACAGTATTCAGACTGACCAATAAGAAGGGTGGGAACCAAATAATTTTTTAATGCCTATTTCCTGGACCCATGGGTGTTCACTGACAGCCTGGGTCTATTAAATGTCAAAGTGTTCAAGATTGCACAGTAGCTGTTACCGTCTGCCTCCTTTTAATGTTGTCTCAGATTAATATGGCTACTGTAGTGATGTAGATAGGCACTTGGTATTTGGGATGTTGTTAAGTTAGTTGCAATTGAAGTTAAAATGAGCTAATACTTGGAAGTTATATCACAGACCGCAAATCATTTTAATACCTGTCCAACACTTTATGATTGCTCATTGCTGATTTAGTCCAATAATCTGAAAATTTATACAAACACTGTTATCGACATATATCAAGACTCCGATATAACATTCTAATTTACTTTAAAGTTTAAGATACAGTAGTCTTTACTAGAGATGAGCGGATTTGGTTTTACTCGGTTTTACTCGGTTCTCAAAACCGAATCTTATTGGCTATCCAAAACACGTGACATCCGTGAGCCAATTAGATGCCGTTTTGAGAACCGAGTAAAACCGAGTAAAACCGAACCCGCTCATCTCTAGTCTTTACATAACTAATACTTGCATACAACACATTTTAATTACAAAAGTGATATTGGCATTCCCCATCCTGTATCAGAGCTCATACCCACTGGCGTTCCAGTAAATGCCAGTGAATTCTCATCTTAAACACAATCATTTATTGCATGCTCCAGTTAAATAGTGCTTGTGGTGGCGGTGGTCATCAAAGGACCACAGTTTCTTTACTTGCAATAAATAGCAGTAAATAGAAAACGGGAAAAATGTGCCGCCATCCAAGTGCAATTTCTTGTGATTATGAGATTCATTGCAACCAATTGATATCCACGTCAAACAAAATAAAAATACTTGTACTGTATAGGTATTATTTTGACATTAGTGTTTAAGGTCCCTAAAATTGTTTAGCCTGTGGCTTTGTTATATGGTCATGGAATGGCTTTGTTATATGGTCATGGAATGATTTCCATCTCCCGGTGGGGTTGGGGATGGTACATGCTCACAGAGCTCCCAGCCCTGGCTACACAACTCAACTTCCTGCACAGTAGTTGGCTGCCGCTTCAAGCATGAGGACCATGCTTCAGGTGTGACTGCCACTGCCTGCTGACCACAACATCGTAGGGTGTGTATCATAGGGTCAACTGTAACTAGGTCTACAGTCATTAGATCGACCACTATTGGTTGACAGTGACTAAGTCGACACCTGAAATAGGTCAACACGGTCATTATGTCGACGTGAACAAGGTCGACATGGAATAAGGTCGACATGAGTTTTTAAACAAAATGCTGGTGTAATTTTCTTCGTAAAGTGACCGGGAACCCCAGTTAGTGCACCGTGACCCCTCGCATGGCTCGCTTTGCTCTCCATGCTTCGGGCAAGGTGCCACACTCTGCTACCGCTGCGCACTGCACAGGTTACTATTCCCAATCGTAGTCCACGTGGATCGTAAAGTATTAAAAATTAGGTTGGTTTTGCCTTGTAAATGATTACCGTGAGGTGTAGTCATGGTGTAAAGAACAGAGTGTGATTCCTGATTAGTAATAAAAACAAATACCAAACACTGGGCAACATCACCAAACATGTAATTTCAACTTTAAACTTGTCATTTATTTTGTACAGTCTGGACATGGCTACTAATAACAGAAGCACAAACAAAATTCTTAAAGTTATGGGGGTCATTCTGAGTTGATCGCTCGCTGCCGTTTTTTGCAGCGCAGCGAACAGGTTACAGTGCGCAGGCATGTCGTACGGGTACAAAGCGGATCTTTGCTGGGATTTAATGAATCCATTCGCACAGCCGATCGCAAGGAGATTGACAGGAAGAGGGCGTTTATGGGTGGCAACTGACCGTTTTCAGGGAGTGTTTGGAAAAACACAGGCGTGTCCAAGCGTTTGCAGGGTGGGTGTCTAACGTCAGTTCCGGTGCCAAAAAGACTGAAGTGATCGCAAGGGAAGAGTAAGTCCAGAGCTACTCAGAAACTGCAAAAAACGTTTTTGTCCCACTCGGCTACACACGCGTTCGCACACTTGCAAAGCGAAAATACACTCCCCCGTGGGCGGCGACTATGCGTTTGCACGGTTGCTAAAAGCAGCTAGCGAGCAATCAACTCGGAATGACCCCCTATGTGTGCAAATGCTAGGAGCTTAGGAGACAAAATTCCAGAGCTAATTTTTATAATGACATGGGAATCATGACTGGGACATAGCTATACCAGGATACAATTTATTTAGGAAGGATATAATGGGAAGAATAGGAGGAGGGGTTGCAATGTATGTGAAAAAAGCATAAATGCTACTTAAATACAAAATATTGAAGACAAAACTGAGGCCTTTTGGATCACCACAGAAACCGGAGAGAAAGACATTCGCTTTGGGGTGATCTATAGACCACCAGGCCAGGGGCAGGATTTGGACAGGAACCTATTGATGGACATCACTAAAATGGCTTTAAAGGGAGAAGTCATAATCATGGGAAATTTTAATTTACCTGATGTAAATTGGAAGGGGTCTATTGCAAGTTCTGCTACAAGTGGCACATTTCTAAATTCCTTACAATGAGCATCTCTCAAGCAATTGGTGAGGGAGCCCACTCGCAAAGACTCAATATTAGATTTAATTCTTACAAATGGTGACAGGATATCAGACATAAATGTGGGTGAGCACCTGGGATCCAGTGATCATCAAGCAGTTTGGTTTAGTATAAAGACAGGATCCAACTCCTGTCACACAAAAACAAAGGTGTTGGATTTTAGAAAAGCTGACTTTTAAAAAATGGGTATATGTTTAAGTAATACATTGGAGGACTGGAGGAACTTGGAAGGAGTGCAGGAGAGGTGGGAAAAACTGAAAAGTGCAGTACTAAGGGCAACAGACCTTTGTATCAAAAGGGTTAGGAAAAGCACCAGGAAAAGGAAGCCAGCGTGGTTCACAAAAGAAGTATAAACTAGTGGATAAGTAGAATCACCTCCCATCAGAGGTGGTAGAGGCTAAGACTGTAGAGCAATTTAAACATGCTTGGGATAGGCATATGAATATCCTTACAAAGAATTAAGGTTCAAAAAGGGTTGAGATTACCGGATACAAAAAAAGGGCAAACTAAATGGGCCAAGTGGTTCTTATCTGCCATCAAATTCTATGTATCTATGTTTACCGCTTTTAAAAAATGTATGAGTTCAGCAGGAATCTCGGAGCTTCTGGCCGTCTTGCATTGCATTACGTCCGGCCCTATATCTAAATTAGTTTTTGAATATTTTATTTATCACACATCTAAGACATTATTGTGATTTAAATGTAACCTACTGGGTCTCTGTCTGCTTTGAATGTGGATCATGGGCATATTTAATTGATATGGTATAAACCTGCTAATTTCCTGCAAATCCAAACTATACACAGCTACAATATTTGAAATGCAGTTTTCTTTCACCCTACTTTGCTGAATGAACTGAATCAGAACATGTAACCTACTGTATGGATTAGACAAATAAACAATAAAAAGTAAAAAAACAAAACTTATGTAGTAGCTTCCGAAAAATCAACCATATGAATGCAAATATTAATGATTTCTGTTAATAAAATGTACTATTTTTTATTTCAATGTCTTTAAATGAATCAATTTATTTATACACCTCAGATCACTGCTTGTAAATAATGTTTAAACATTTTTTTAAAGACTGGATATAGTAGCTTTTGAAGCTGGCTTGTGTTTGAATGTTGCGTGTGGTTTTATAATGGTAGCTATAGGTCAAAATAGCATATTAGAAAAAGAAGAAGAATGGAACACTGCATCTATTAAAGAGAACATGAGGCAGTATAATGGAAGTCTTCTCTGAACAGGTGCAAAAGGGCAAACATGCAGTAACTCATAGCAGCTGGACAGTTTATTTTAATTAGTCTAACAAGAATAACTGATCAGACATAATTGCTGATTTGTTAATATGGGTTATTTGTTGTTCCAATTTTAATAAAATACCCCCAGTAATTAAGAAAACATTATTCTGGAAAATAAAAGGCTGTTATCAGTGAATGTTATTGGGCTCACATGTATTTAGCCCCTTGTTCAAATAAATCCTGTTACTGTCACCCTGTATTGTTAGCTGTGACAATTGGTGAGAACTTACGTCACTGTTATTGAAGTGGAGTTATTGCAGATGGAAATAAATTATAGATGTTTGACCATGGAGATTGCAATTCTAAGACAAAATATTTACAGTGCCATAACTTTACATATAAAAAGAGCTTTAGAATATACTACAGTGTCCATGAGGGGATCCAATCAAGATCCCAGCAGTCTAGATCCCAGCAGTCGAAACACCAATGCTGGGATCCCGACACGGCATCCCGAATAGGGTCTTTTGTCCGGTGCCGGAATTATGACCACTGGGATCCCGAACAAACAAGTGCCAGTACTCTGGACAGGCAAGCCACAGGGCAAAGGAGGTTATGTTTAAGCTGTGGGGGGAGGGTTGCAGCCAGGGGAGATAGGTTTAGGATGTGAGGAGAGGGGGTTAGGGTTAGTCACCACCCCCAGAGGGTTTGGTTTAGGCTGCGGGGGGGGGGGGGGGGTTGAGGGTTAGGTTCAGGCACCCCCACAGGGGGTTGCGGTTAGGGGGGCATGTGGGGAAGGTAAGTATACCTTCCTCTATCAGGATTCTGCTCATCAGGATGCAGCAGTTGGTATTCTGAATGCCGGCATTCCATACCGAACCCTCCATGAGATACTTCATTCATAAAGGATGCTTTGATAGTTTCTGCCTAAATTAATATTGTTTCTCATTATGTTATGACTGGATGTCACTATTCTTTTGTTGTTTGTTAATACGTTGGTAGATTCATATACAAGATCAAGTCTAGTTATGTCATAGTAACCAAAATGTTCTATTAGCGCTCTTGGTGGTGCCTCTTTAAATTGGGCATAGTGTCCCCATTAATTCTTTCCTCAGCAGATGTGAAGTGGGACTGCATCTTCTAGTCCTCATATTGAGAGTGGAAAGCTTGGCTGTGATGCGTTAGCTAAGTAGCATACTCTCAGCCCATCAAAATCTTGTATTTGCAGTAGTTTCTCCTGTAAACTGCTTGCAGCTACTTCTCCTTTATGCCAGCGGCTGGTGCTCTATGTGGAGATCAATAGGAGACATTGAAAGAAAACTGTGTGAAGTTATTTTACTTGTTCAGTGTTTGAGGCATCCCTTAGCCATTGGCATTCTAGGCAACCACTTTGGTTGTCCTGAATTTAGGGCCACTCCTGCCTTCAATCTCATCCTTTTAAATGATATGAAATCCCCTTAGGACACTGAGCTAAAGATATGGAAGGAGCTTCAGCTTTTTGTAATAGAGTGGAGTAGAGTAGGACCTTGTAAAGTGGAGAAGGTCCTAACAGAACTCTCAAAGCTGAAAGTGGACAAATCTATGGATCCAGATGTGATACATCCAAGGATACTAAAAGAGCTTAAAGAGGTGCTGTTAGCACCATTAACAGAATTATTCAGCCAGTCATTAGCTACAGGAGTAATTTCAGAGGACTGGAAAAGAGAGAACGTAGTCCCACTGCACAAAAGTGAAAGCAAGGAAGAGGCAAACAACTACAGGCCAGTGAGTCTTACATCAGTAGTAAGGAAATTGATGGAAACGGAGTTGTTGATTATCTCAAATCCAGCAATTGACAGGATCCCAAATAGCATGGATTCACTGGGGGTAGACCATATCAAACAAACCTTTTTGACTTTTATGACTGTGTGACTAAAGTGATGGATAAAGGTGGAGCCATGGATTTAGCTTATCACGACTTTAGTAAGGCTTTTGACACTGTTCCACATTGCAGACTGCTAAATAAACTCGAAAGCTTGGGATTGGATAGTAGGATTGTTAAATGGATAAGATCTTGGTTGCAGGATAGAAAACAGAGTTGTAGTAAATTGAGTGCATTCACAGGAGGGAAATGTTACCAGTGGATCTGTGCTTGGACCAGTGCTTTTTAATATCTTTATTGTGACATTGCAAATGGCATTTAAGTGAAAGAATGCCTTTTTGCAGATAACACAAAGGTATGCAGCAAGGGTAGACACTCCAGGAGGGGTAAAACAAATGATTGAGGATCTAGGTAGACTAGAGGAATGGTCAAGAGTGTGGTAATTACAGTTTAATGCCCCAAAAAATGCAAAATCATGCACTTGGGTCTCAAAAATCCAAAGGCTAAATACAGTATTAATGGCACTATTCTGGAAACTACTGAGAAGGAAAGGGAACTAGGTGTCACTATTTCAGGTGACTTAAAGGCAGGTAAGCATTGTAACAAAACAATGAGGAAGGCTAGTCAGGTGCATGGCTGCATTGAGAGAGGAATCAGCAGCAGAAAGAAGTTATAATGCCATTGTATAGGTCATTGGTACGGCTTCATCTAGAATACTGTGTTCAATTTTGGAGGCCATATCTTCAAAAGGATGTTAATACATTAGAGACTGTACAAAGTAAGGGCAACTTAAATGGTGCATGGTCTACATCACAAAACATACACAGAAAGACAAAAAAAACTCAATATGTATTGTTTGGAGCAGAAAAGAGAAAGGGGGACATGATAGAAATTTCAGATATAGCAAGGTTTTTAACAAGGTCCAGGAGGGAACCATTTTTCATATGAAGAGAAGCAATAGGACACAAGGACATGCAGTGAGACTGGAGGAGGTAGGTTCAGGGGAAATTTGATGTAAAATGACTTCACAGAAAGGATAGTGGACAAGTGGAATAGCCTCCCATCAGAGGTGGTAGAGGCTAAGACAGTAGCGCAATTTAAACATGCATGGGATATACATAGGGATGCATGGGATAAATAAGGATCAAATAAGGTTTGAGATCAAAATATGGTAAAAAAAAAAGGGGCAGACTAGATGGTTCAAGTGGTTCTTATCTGCTGTCAAATTCTATGTTTAATATTTACATTTTAACGGACCTGTAGTGTAAAGTCAGACAAACATTAATATTTTTCTTCAATTCTGCACATTTTAGTTTTTGTCATTTACTTTCTCTCATCATAATATACTTTTTAAAACTGTGATGCTGATAATAATGAATAATATGTTTCTTTTTTAGGAATTACTACTGTTCTGACTATGACAACTATCAACACTCATCTCCGAGAAACGTTACCCAAGATCCCTTATGTTAAAGCTATTGATATGTATTTGATGGGATGCTTTGTGTTTGTGTTTTTGGCCTTACTGGAATATGCATTTGTCAACTATATATTTTTTGGAAGAGGCCCACAAATGCAGAAGAAGCTTGCAGAGAAGACAGCCAAAGCAAACAATGATCGCTCCAAATTTGAAAGCAACAGGGTATAGTATTTTTGTATACATAAGTGGTCCAGCTACTGTATTTCAGTTGTTTGACTTTTTGACTTGAGTTGTATCCTATATTGCAGTATACACTTGTATGTATGTTCATTGTGGTAACAGCTTCCGAAATAAATAATGCAGTAATAGTACTCAATTCAAAGGGCCCTTTTATTTACTGTAGCTTCTACCTTGGATTTGCCATTGGTAAGGTGATTCCCATGCTCTGACACAATACCAGATGGGTCTTAGTTAGGGTTTTGTTTGACAGGTTAGTTTATATTGCTGCCCATTATTCCAACTCATACCAGGTGAGTTCAGGTTAATCAAAATCTAAGAAAATGTAACAAGAAAAAGCATTGACAATCAATAATAGTTAAAATTGATTTCTTCTTCTTACAGCTAAATAGCATTAAAAAACCACTACTGAATTTATATAAAACATTACTTTTCAAATCCAATTAAAGTTACACACTTTTTAGTCCATCTGGGGGAGGACACATGCTGAAACTGAAAGGAGGTAGGTTCAAAGGAAACTTGAGGGCAAAGTGACTTTACAAAAAGGGTAGTGGGTAGGTAGACTAACTCCCATCAGAGGTGGTAGAAACTAAGACAGTAGAGCAATGTACACATGCTTGGAGTAGAGATAAGGATATCCTTGCAAAGAACTAAGGATCAAATAGGGTTGAGTTACCAAAAGGTAAAAAAAGGGGCAGACTATGTTTCTATGTAACCGGTTAAGCAATTGTCATGAATGTTTCTTAATCATATCTCAAACACTGGTAAGTTACTTACAGCACACCAGCAGAACAAGTCACCAATTAGTGAATTTGCTGACTGTGAGGTGTGGTAACGATAATAAATCTCCCTACTGCCTGTTATGATGCTGTTGAGTAGCCACCACAGGAACTTTTGTCAGCATAGTTGTTTGTCTCTAACATGTCAACATTCACAATGTCAACACTGAGTTAAATTTTAGCCTAACCCTAATTGCATTTGGCTCCTTTGCTTTCTCTGTCCTCATAGCCTGTTTTAGGGACTGCAGTATTTAAGCTATTTAACAAACTGCAAAAAGCTAATCTTTTTACAGGTTGAGATAAACAAAAAAATAATGCTATCTTAGGATAGTGTTGTATATACTTATTAGTCCCGCTGCTGTTCACAATCCACCACCTCGCTCATGCTCAGTAATGAATTTAACTAAAATGATTACTAGGCATGTATGATCATATTGGCTTGTGCATGTGCATTTCCAATGTAATATTTTTTTTATTACTGGGCATTCTCAAGCTTTTGCTCCACATACTGTATGCACACCGGAGTTCTTTGTGACTGGTGGGAACTCTTTCATATCACAGACTCCTTTGACCCCCTTGTCTTCACACATGGTGGTCCTTGTAAATAAATAAAAGCATATATAAACATTCTGTATCACAGATATATGCTGCAATACAGAATGTGGCATACCACAGCGGATTCGCCATCTTTAACAGTCCATTATTTCTTAACTTGTTTCAAGCATACCCTGTTGTCCTCAATGCCCCTCTTTCATGAACTTCCCTTTATAATCCAATGGGAAGCTTACACAACAGGGGCAGTTTAAAGAAAGGCCCACCTTATCAGGAGCAAGCAGAAGATTGACTGCAAACACAGAGAGACCAGCTGTATTGGGAGGATCGATGGGCCCTAAGGGGTAGATTCAACTGCAATCTGTCATGCAACTTTTTTTTTGCATAGCAATTAGAAAATCGATTTAGGTTATTACAGGTCTCAAAGAGAGAAATCATGACTTATAGTTCATACCTCCAGAGTAGGTGATACTGTAACTTTATATAAGTTATTTTTATTGTTTAAATGTCATGTTATATTGCATTACCTCTGATATACTCTTCCCTTATAAGTGATTATGTATTTAAAGGTGCTTGAATAGTAAAATATAGTTAGTAAAAACATTGACTTTTCATGTTATTTTCTCTAAAAAGCAGAGGAATGGGTTTAATGGTGTGGCACATGTACTGTATTGTGAGGTGTTGCGTTGAGGGGAAAGGGTTTTTAGAACTTTCAGATTGTAGATATTGGTATTTTTCCCAATATCACTAACTTTTAAATACAAAATTATAAATCATAATGGATATATTTAAATAGGCCTCCAAATACTGAAAACTTTTATTTGTTGAAATACAAGTTATAAAATTCAATCCTGTGACCCCTTATAATAGCCTCCTGTACTTTGCTTTTGACCACAGACCGCCTTCTACACTGTCCTTCTAGCCATCTGCTATCTTGTTTGATACTTTAGGGTGGGGGTTGTAAATAACGGACACACTCTTCACTTCACATAGTTGCAACTTTAACTTTAATATAATGCAAAATTAACACTAGATATCCACAACTTGACTTTTCTAATTGCATTACGCTGTTCCATTTATAACACTCCTGCAATATGTGCAGATTATTACCATGGGAATTCACAGTATGGAACTTGCGGCTGATCCAGTTTTCCCCAAGGTAATTTTACTGAACTATGACATAGAGTTTTGGGTTTAGACATAATCTGGTGGCATACATTTCTAAGAATTCAACTCAACTTAAAGTGCTACTTGTACTGTAGAATCTCTTGTCCTGTAGGATTCATATTGTATTAAACACTTCCACATCCAGATCATACATTTTACGATGGTAATGCTAGAGATGTATCCTATCTGTGCAATATAGTTTGACATCTAAACTTTGTGGTGGCTCTGTTATTATTGCTCTTTATGATGTTTTCTGCAAAAGGTATGTTTGGAATACAGTATATGGAAATATACAAGTAACTGGAGTAAAACTTTCATACTATTCCAGGAGTATCTCCTGACCATTCTGTTTAGAAATGCAATTTTACACAGTACATACATATCATAGTTCTTCCCTTTTATACAATATATGAAAATATGCAGATAATACATATCCTCTAAACATGAAAACATTTCTCCTTACACTGTATTTTGCTACTGTATATTAATGGAAAATAAACCAAACCACTACATAAAAGAATACAGTCTAAGATCTTAAATAGTGTGGTTGAATACATGATTTAAAACCACTTTCAACACAGATTCTGTTAAAATAATCATGTCCTTTAATAAAGTCTAAACATATACTTTGCAAGAGTAAACAAAATCATCAGTTCAGTGGAATTTCAATTTAGCCAATACAGGCAGTGCTTTCATGCAGTTTACCATTTGAGCTTAGGTCTATCATTTAATAATAATATTGTTGAAACATTTATTTAATCAGTTCCGGTCTGATAAGAAGAAATAACATATATTTTACGCCTGGTATGTTCGGGTCTGACACTTTTTTGTCAGCTTTGTAAACTCAGCAGATAAGCACAGGATCTGAAATACAGGCTTCAGTGAGCAGAAGTAAGCAGTGAATATTAATTATCCGTGCCTGTCTGATCATCCATGGGTTCCACCAAATAGCTCAGCACAGGTAGGCTCAATTTTACACATGGAAATTATCTTCTCAAAAAGAAATAACATGTATAGCATATTTTGCCACAGTAAACAAAAAATAGTTCAGTAAACTTTTACTGTATAAAACCCCCCACTTCTTTTGCATTGTTACCAGAACTGTAATCAGAAATTTTGGCAGCCCTTACAATCTGTCTGATTCCCTTTTATTGCAAAATACAATACATAATCCATTTTGGTAGCCAATAAAAATGAAGTGGAGCCTACAGTATTTTAGTGGCAACTAAACAAACTAGAGCCTTGTCTATTGGGTTATATACTATATTGCCCCCATTCCTGTGGCTAACATATATAGCAGACATTTAGGGCCATATCAAATTAGCTCTGTGGTTTACCCCGTGGCTTATTGTCAGCTTGGACTTATTCAGTCAGCTCCTGTATACCCTACACGTTATGCACTGATGGTGCACTTTTCCTTGCTGCCTAAGGAGCTGCAAAAAAAGGGCCATGTTATAATGCACCCTTTGGAGGTGCTAGATAAATGATAACTAGAATCTGATTGGTTGCTTTGGGCAACATCACCATTTCTGTTACTCTGCACTGTAGTAAATAAACCCCTAGGGGGGGAAGTGTTTAAATCTGAGCTAGACAAAATCATTGCATTAGCTTCAGTTGAACTACAACCACCTGTTGTTCCATGTACACTTTCACAAAGTGTTAGACGTTCAATACTTTTGCATTCAGGAAGGTTAGTTTTGGGCAGAAAGTACTTAGTGCTGCCCAGAAGTGCTCCTGCCCTTAGGGACAGATTTAGGAAGGCCTCAAGGTTTCCAGAATCCTCCAGTGGACGAAATCAGGATTTTTAATTTATATTAAATCCTTTTCTCTGAGTCCAGGTGGATACTGGATGTCCTTCCTAATGTTCTTCTTTAATTTCCTTATTTTCTTTCTATTATTGTTGGTATAATTTCTCCCACATGTCCACTTTTCTATATTATTTAAGTAAAACATATACTTATTTAGCAGTTCTCTATTTTTCTACTGCAGTTAAGATTTAAATTTGTACTGCACATGCCATTCTTTTTAAATATCTATAATACAGGTTACATTATGCACTAAATAATAATTCAACAATACTTAATAATTGAATGATGTACTCCCTGCGATATACCCCTGTCTGCAATGTTACTAAAACCTGTTTTAGGAAAAAGACCATCAAGAGAGGTGTTTTACACCATCTGCACAGTTCAGCAAAATAAAAACAAATAATCCTGCTCACAATATGTTATACTAACGACTTCATTTTTTATTTTTTGCAATAAGTATTTAGGGCCCCATTAATTAACGAAGAATAACACCAGTGCATATTTTGTTTAATATCGCTGTGCTACAAATGAAAATGCAGCTGGTATTCAGCATTACTTCCCTCTCCGGTGTGGTCCATCGCTGTCTTCATCCTCAGCAGTGTTCTCTGCTCTCTTGCTAGCAGCCTAATGCTTCCAACGATGGGTTGCTGAGTCATTCGCATGTACGATGTCCAGTCTGATATGACTCCTTCACCCAACAAGCACCCAGTGCTGGTAATGGGAACAGTACCACTCTCGCTATCTATTATAGATGGTGAGAGCAGTACAGGGGCAAACAGTGGTAAACTTAGTTTAGCGCTCTTTGATGAATGCTGAAAGTCGGACTTAACCCCTTTAGTGAGTGTGAAAGGAGTTGATAAATGGAGCCCTTAGTACAGTATGTGTAGTTTCATTTGTTTACCCTGGGCTTCATTCGGATTTGTATGCAAACACATTGGATGCATACTTCCTAGAGCTGGTAGAGGAATTTCCGAAGGGCCATGATGGTGATCCGATGCTGCATCTGTGGACCGGGCACTCAGATCACAGATGCTGGCAGATGTTATTTCCTACAGATGCCTCCTACAGTATTAGAATATATGTGGTACAGTATTACACAGCCACCGCCTTGTGACTGTGCCATACCAACCACATCAGAATCAGGCCCACAGTTGTGAATTACGCCAGCAAAACACACTTGGTCATGGAGGTAGTTATATATCTGAAGCCAAGATTAATAAAATTGCAACACTAGATTACAATGCATCAATGACAAAATATAAATGAACTCTGTAAAATAAAATAGACTCTTGTGATATTGATCAGTACAAATTATAGAATACCCGATTTTCCAAGCCTGGCTTATTTTCAGGTTTTATGAGCTATGGATAAGTCCTGTGATTCACACAAGTTTTGTTTATGTTCTTTTAAGGTGGATGCCCATGGAAATATATTGCTCACAACGCTAGAAATCCACAATGAAGTCACTGGGAATGAAATTACAACAAGTGTGACCGATGTTCGAAATTCAACAACATCTTTTGACAACTCAGGAATTCAGTACAGAAAACAAAGCGGAACTCGAGATGGACTTGGGCGCCGAGCGATGGACAGAACTACACCTCATGGCAAGAAAAACCATTTGAGGAGAAGATCCTCACAGTTAAAAATTAAAATCCCAGACCTAACAGATGTGAATTCCATAGACAGATGGTCAAGAATGATTTTTCCTATTACTTTTTCTCTCTTTAACCTAATTTACTGGTTATACTATGTTAACTGACGAACAATGCCTATGACAATATTAAGAAGTCAAAGAATATCTAGGCTGGTGATTGTATGCAATGAAAGAATAAAAGTATTCCCCTGCATACACTACTCTGATATGAATGTATGTGCTCGCGGATCTCAGCCCTCACACATGTTCATATGAGTTGAGCAAATATATTCTGCGGCTATGGACAATTTTTCAAGAAAATGATACAAGGACAATTTTTAAGCTTTGGACAATGCAGATCTTCTTTGAAAGAAGGACATGCCTTTGGGACTTTACACATACTGCTTGAGATACACATTTAATACTTTCTGATATGTCAAGAATGGTATATTAACCATATGTTTTTTTTCTATCCACAACTGTCAGATCTACTACCATGGTCATTGGCACAGCTGCAATGTGCTTCATTTAACAATGTTGCATATCATGAACATTTTTATGACCACATTTTGTTTGAGGGTCTTCTTTCTCTTTCATGCTGATGGACGCTCCTTATTTTTTCCTCATGTCATTGACATCTGTTTTGATCACACATGGTACTGAAAATTGTGTTACGGCACATAATGAAATACAGCTATCGTTCACACCAACATTGTTTGGGAATATGTGTGAAAGCACTGAATCTTAACAGCTTTATGTATTCTCATTTGTATGTCCTACAAATTTTACAGTACAGTATATTTTTCCATGTAGACCAGTTGTAATTGTCACTAGAAATATTGTATTCCTTTCAGCCACAATGTCTAAAATACAGTGGAGGTCATTAATGAAAAAAAAAATAGTGCTGTGAAAAAATGTTTTTGTTGTGCTGTTGCTGTGCCTATTATGCGTGTAGATGTTTCACCAACCTATTTTGTCATTAATAACTTTTGATCAAATTTTGAGAGTCAATTACCCTCGGAGAAATTTAAATTCTGAAAAAATCTTGAGCTGTACAGTCTACAAAAACAATGCAGACCATATTTTCTATAAGCATAACTGTCTTAAGAAAAGATTCCCCTAAAGTGTTGATAAAATGTTTTTACTGCATTGAGTTTTGGTGTGTTGGTCTCTTTTTCTATTTCCTGCCCCTAGATTGCTTTGAAGTTTATTAAAAATATTGTACGTTTAGAGGGTTTTAATATGTATCAAACCTCTATGGTTTGTAAAAGTGAAAAACTCAGCACAAAGCACTGCACATTATTAAAATTGTGACCACCCCTTGAAAATACCAGTGTACTTCTCATTTAGCTACTCAGGAAAGAAAGGAGACCACAAGAAATTTTCTTTAACCATGTTTATTTTTCAGTTTAAGAATTTTAATACGTTTGCAGAATTGTGCTCATACCTTTATATTATGCAACAGTATGAAGCAAAGGATGTAATATTTAAATCTTGTTTTAATATATTGTCCAAAATATCAAAGCTTGTTTTGAATGTGATTCAACAGCTTGATTAGATACTTAAATGCAATTATTTAATTTTATGAGACGTACCTCTTTCTACCCCAATTTTTCCCCTGACCAGAGCAAAAATAGTACCTCTCCACTCCAAAAGATGTTCTCTTACAGAGCATATTCAATTGCATATCCATATAAATATATATGCAACTGGTGCAAACACACGTACCTTATGTCACCAACAGCTATGCTATATATTTCCAGCATTATGTTGTTTCATAAATGACCCCCAGTGATATACAAGCACTGTATTCAGAGCAGAAAGCTTACAGTAGACTAACAAATCAATTTAGTAGAGCGCGATAGAGACTTATGTATATATAATATTGTTATGTCAACATAAGCAGTAAGTGCCAATAAGGGCACAAACTGAATTTGGCCCAACGTGTTTTAGAACAGATTTTATTCAGATTGTTAAAATGCTGAAAACCTAAGCATCTCAGGATATTTGCTATATGATATCTTAATGTATTTTATTAAAAAATACAGTCATCTCTTCAAGCATTCTTATTATACTGCATGTGACGTTAAGATATATTTACATAGAATGCACATATAAATATAATTTATCAATGTATTTTCCTTTGTGCTTGCTATTGTGACAGCATGCCTTGTCAGATTTTCTTTTGATTAATATTTTAGATATAAAATTACAATTTTACAATTACAATGCTAGCACATTTAGTCACTTATATACTTTTTCTTTATACATTAGTATTAATAACCCTCTCCAATATGTAGCATGGTGTAATCACAAATGATACTTTAGAGCACAATATATCTACTTTAGGTACGACCGATTTGTTTAATATGCAAAAACATCAAAGAGAAACATAATTTACTTTTATTAAAAACATTTTCACACTCCCTCTCAAAATAAAAAATATATACATTTTTTTAGGCTGATGATTAAGCTGCATCAATTTCTGAAACATTAATATTATTTACTTTTTATCTAATCTTGCTATTTCTAAAAAGAAGATAATATATATATTTTTTCTAAGCCACATTTATATCACTTACATCTAATAAAATTAGTGTTCTCTGTTATAAAAGTGATGAGAGATTTTATGTTTAATTATTTTAAATTTGGCTAAATGTTTACACTAATTATGTTGTTGTTGTTTTTTAAAGATGTGCTCCAACATGGCAAAGCTTAGTATTCTACTTATGTATTATAATTGCAGCAATACTTAATGTGCTGGTTCTGCATTTTGCTCACAAAAGATACATGCATGCCATTAAAATAAAGGCACATGAATGTTTGTTTATACATTGCATCTTAAACCCTTTTCACTAGTACCATTTACCTTATTTTTTCCTTGTGTTGGGGAAAAAAATCTAGCAATGCTATTTTTGTGCAATTTGTTTTTTATTTTGTGGTATTTTCTGCCTCTTTTCCTTTAATTGCCCAAATACTAAACAAATTGTGGGATACAAGAAAAAAAATGCAACAAAAAAGGCTTAAAATGCACAAAAAGTAACCCCAAAACTTTTTATTTTGAAAATGTGCTGTGCCTTAAGCACAATAGAACACAATTAAAGAATTGATATAGATTAGAATATTAGTTTTTGCTGCACAGTGATAATGTAATAAACACTGAATTGCCAAATATTTCCTTTAGTCTTTTTGAGACTCCCTAATATAATTGAAAAATGTGAGGAATTCTAGGTGCAGTGTGGGGAAAGTTGGGTCACGTTTAACATAATTTTATTTATTTTAGGTATAATGCACAGTACAGCATAAAACTCTTATATAGAAAACCCTTGTTCCTAGTATTCTGGGTGGTATATATACATACTTGTGCTGAAAACTGTAGAGACTTGTAATTGAAAGGCATCTTTTTGCAAAGTAGTATGGGACCTGGCCACTCGTCTCTCCCTTTGTCTCTCTCCTCCCTTTCACTTGCTCTGGCCATGACATTCTTTGGCTGGCTTCCAGTCTTACTGTTGCTCACCTTTTCACTCTACCCCATAGTGTTGGAGTCATTGACAGGGAACTGTGCATTTTGATCTTGTACAGTCCATAACTGGTTACATAGATTACGGGTGAAAGTAGTATTTTTTTAAATATTAAGTTACTTTTATTGTATTTATTTAGTAATCTTAAATTATAAAAAATATAAAGCACATTTTGTGGCTTTAATTAGCTTTGCCAGTCCATGTTGGATCACAGCTTTAGTAAATGTGTAGTGTTCCTTCTTATTATTACTGTAATGGACCTGAGTAATAGTATGAGATTTTGGAGGAGACAGAAGATGTCAGTTATGGATGCAGAGTTTCGTTTAATTTTGCAGTATAACATTCTGATTTTGTTAAACCATGATGCTATATATTTCATTGTAATTGCATTATGAAATATCCATCTTAGCGTATATATTTTTCAGTATCTTTTGGCTTTTGGAAAGAAAATCTGATCAATATTAAACAGTTGAATGATTTTTTTATTAAATGAACTGTATATAAAACTGTCATTTGCACTGGTGTCTTATGTTTTTGTAATGAAATGGTGTCAAACAGAATTCTGTTTGATGCCATTATCATATATAGATTGTACAAATATTTCACATGGTGAGATTACATATCCCTATCAGGGTGTATGAACATTAGTGTTTGCTATACGGGTGGCATAGCGAATTTCAAATTTACTTTAAAGAAATATATAAAGAAAAATAGAGTAAGTCATAAAATTATTAAAATAAACCACTGCATTAACATACCACAGTTCAGATGATCCACTAAGTTGAATGAGTCGCAAGGCAATATTGCTTATTGACTGCATAACTATCAGTATTCACAATCTCTATTGCCCAGAAAGGGGAAGATCAGTGTGTGGTTTGGGAGGGGGGATCCAAGGGTAAAGATTCAAATGTACTGATTGTTAGTATCTGGATGTGATGTCATCATTTCATTTGTAATCCACACAATGGTAAATAACACATCCTGATAGACTAATACCCCTTCACATCACACAAATAACCCGGTATCGACACGGCATATTGCCATGTCGACACGGGCAGGGGCGGATTGGGAATCAAAAGTGGCCCTGGAAAAATGTCTAAAAGTGGCCTCATGTGGGCGGCACCGAATCAACTGTAGGTGGAGCCAATACCAAAGTAGGCGGGATTAATACTTTAAAATGTAATGTACATGGAGTTACACCAACAAAAGGCAGAACATGTTATATTAGCTGGATGTAACACATTAAAAAGTTTAGAAAATATTGTGTTGTAGCAGACAGAAGTAATTAAGAATTTAAAACTGGGGTGACATTTAATCCTCTGCACACTCACTAAATAACTTGTAAGGCAATGATAGCTACTTCATGCTACAGTATATTCTGTTACAGTGGTTCTCAAGCTGGGTCCTCATGGGGCACAAGCAGGGGTGCCACGGGATGTGGTCCAGGACCAAAACAGTGATAGGCAAAACCAGTGATAGTGGCTGCCAATCATAAAACATGCAGACAATGAGAAGCTCAACTCTGTACACCACCACATAACTGAACTAAGGATATCATGTAAGCCAAATTTACCTAACTTAATATTTATCAATTTATCAATAAGAAAATTTTGGACAAGGGGTGCCAAGAAAAAAGGCCTGATACTCTAATGCACTGTGATTCAAGAAAGTTTGTGAACTTTTGCATCACACAGTCCACGTTGTTTAAGCAGCTTAGCATTAAATAACCTTCCTCCCCCTATTACAGAATAGCCCCCCTCAGTACAGAATACCCCAAAGACAAATCTCCATACATAGCATACGCATAATCAACTACACATAGCCTATAAATAACCAACAATACATAGCATATACCTGGCATACCCCTAAAAAACCTGACACAGGGCAGGATTTTCCAAAGGATCACGGTACATCCCGTCACCTACCGCATTGATACTAATCGCATACAATGGAATACAAAAAAAATTGTAAAAAATTTATTGTTGACTGGGGTTTTTTTTTTTACTATTTAAGCCAGGGATGTAAATGTACATGTTATACCACATAGTAGTACCCCATTTACACGTTACGCCACACAGCAGTAGTACCCATTATACACATCATGCCACACGGTAGTAGTATCCCATACACACATTATGCCACACATTAGGGCACAAATACACATTACTGTATGCCACACATTTGGACCCTTCATCAGACAAACGTTATCACTGTGCATCTTGACATTACGATGACCCTGCGTTGCGGGATCCAACCAACAAGCTGCTCCTGCTCCCACACTGGCAGCATCCAGCTCCAGTGTTTGAAGGGACACAGAGACAGGGTGTGACAGCAGGAACCCAGAGTGAGAGAGAGTGTGGCACCAGAGATCACGACACAGAGAGACACAGATACAGGAGAGAGTGGCAGTAGGTACCAAGACACAAAAAGTGCTAGCAGGGAGACAGAGTGTCAGCAGGGACACAGAGATGGAGAGAGTGACAGCAGGGGCATAGAGACAGAAAGAGTGACAGCAGGGACACAGAGAGAGGGTGACAGCAGGGACATAGCAGCAGGGATACAGAGTAGCGTCAGGGACAGAGAGAGGTAGCAGTAACATACAGTAGGAACAAAGGCCGCAGGGACGTAAGGACAGAGAGAGGCAGCAGGGACAGAGGCACCAGTGACGTAAAGACAGATAAAGAGAGGAAACAGGGACGTAGGGACAGAGAGAGAGAGAGAGGCAGCAGGGACGTAGGGACAGAGAGAGAGAGGCAGCAGGGACAGAGGCACCAGTGACGTAAAGACAGATAAAGAGAGGAAACAGGGACGTAGGAACAGAGAGAGAGGCAGCAGGGATGTAGGGACAGAGAGAGGCAGCAGCGACGTAGGGACAGAGATAGAGAGGAAACAGGAACGTAGAGACAGAGAAAGAGCAGCAGCAGGGACAGAGAGAAAGAGGGAGCAGGGACGTAGTGACAGAAAGAGAGGGACGTAGGGACAGAAAGAGAGGCAGCAGGGATGTATGGACAGAGAGAGGCAGCAGGGATGTATGGACAGAGAGGCAGCAGGAACATATGGACAGAGAGAGAGGCAGCAGGGACGTAGGGAGAGAGAGAGGCCGCAGGGAAGTATGGACAGAAGCAGCAGGGATGTAGGGACACAGAGGCAGCAGTAACATACAGTAAGGACAAATGCAGGAGGAACATGCAGTAGGGACAGAGAGAGAGAGAGGCAGCTATTAGTGGTGACAGTGGGTACGGGGTGAGAGGCTGTGAGTGATAAGGGGGTAGCGGGTGTGGGGTGACAGGCTGTGAGTGGGGGTAGCGGGAATGGGGTGACAGGCTCTGATTGGGGTCAATGGGAGTGGGGCGACAGGCTGTGAGCAAGAAGGGGGTGTAGTGGGTTAGGGTAACAGGCTGTAAGTGGGGGTAGTGGATATGGAGTGACAGGCTGTGAGTGGGGTTAGTGGGAGTGTCATGACAGGCTGTGGGATGACCAGGAACAGAGCAGAGGACATGGGTGGAAGAGGAAGAGCAGAGAAAAAATACATTAAAAAAGCCGGATAAAAAAATATATTCACCTGAAATCTAAGGCTTCTGTGACTGGATGGCTCTCCTCCGCCAGGGACAGGCAGCTGTCAGCAGTCGCCAGACTGTGTGGTGACCTCCATTCTGTGGGTATGCAGCTCCACCGAAGTTCTTCTTCCCCTGACACAGCTTGGCATGCGGGTGATGTCATCACAAGGGGCGGATTTAATTCATTAAAAGACATTGGAAGGAAGAGCTGCTCGCCCCACCCTACTTACGTCTTTGGTGGGGACAAAGAGAGAGACAGGGACAGAGAGGCAGTGGGGACAGAGAGAGACAGCAGAGACAGAGAGAGATAGCAGGGATATAGAGTGGCAGACAGGGACAGAGAGAGAGAGAGAGAGAGACAGTAGGGACAGAGAGAGAGAGATCAGGCATAGAGAGAGACAGCAGGGTCAGAGAGAGACAGCAGAGAGAGAGACAGGCATAGAGAGAGAGACATCAGGGTCAGGTAGAGACAGCAGGGACAGAGCGAGAGAGAGAGCAGGGACAGAGCAAGAGAGACAGCAGGGACACAGAGCGAGAGAGACAGCAGGGACACAGAGCGAAAGAGACAGCAGGGACACAGAGCGAAAGAGACAGCAGGGACACAGAGTGAGAGAGACAGCAGGGACGGAGAGAGAAAGCAGGGTCAGAGAGAGACAGCAGGGACCGAGAGAGCGAGAAAGAGAGCAGGGTCAGAGAAAGACAGCAGGGACAGAGAGAAAGAGAGCAGAGTCAGAGACAGTAGGGACAGAGAGATCAGGGTCAGAGAGAGAGAGAGAGAGCAGGGTCAGAAACAGAAGGGACAGAGAGGGAGAGAGCAGGGTCAGAGAGAGAGAGAGAGAGCAGGGTCAGAGACAGTAGGGACAGAGAGAGAGGGCAGGGTCAGAGAGAGAGAGAGCAGGGTCAGAGACAGTAGGGACAGAGAGAGAGGGCAGGGTCAGAGAGAGAGAGAGCAGGGTCAGAGACAGTAGGGACAGAGAGAGAGGGCAGGGTCAGAGAGAGACAGTAGGTACAATGTAACATTACCAACTTGCAGTAATGGGCCCTACACACATATACCGATCCACCGCCGAGCTGCCCGACGGGCGACCCGGGGGCAGGGGGAGTTGACGGGGGGAGTAAAGTTTCTTCATTCCCCCCGTCACCTGGCTCCATAGCAATGCATGCTAATATGGACAGTCTCGTCCATATTGGCCTGCATACATAAGCGATGGGGCACCAACGATTAACGAGCACGGGGCCGCGCATCGTTAATCGTTGGTGCCTCCACACTGCACGATATAAATGAGTTCTCATTTATTAATGAATGAGTACGTTCATAACATGCATTTTATCTGCCAGTGTGTAGGTCCCTTAAGGAATTACAGTTCCGCTCTGCTGAAGTCCCCCAGTCAGTGCAGCCATGCATGGGGGATGCCGTGGAGGAGCGGGAGTCGGAACCTGCGGCAGCTTACATTCGCAGCAGTGTGAGGAGGTGGAGCCATAAGTGAGGAGAGAAAAGGGCAGTGTGCTGTGTGGTGTGACACGGCGGCTGCCGCTTCTGCACGTCAAATCAGCAAACATCCCCGGCTGAGGTCACTCACCCACACTTGTGTAGATGTCACACCTCCAGTACTGCTGCCTTCCCTCCCTCCCTCCGGGACCCGTGGCGGCACAAACTGCTGATATGGCAGAAATGTAAAAAATAAATAAATACACACACATGGTGCAGAGCCTCCAGGATCTGGACATCCCACCCACCTGTGATGCTCCATGGGCTACTTCCCCATCCCTGCCCTTACATACTCCTATTGGCTCGGCAATGACATCGGGTGTGACTACCCAGTTCCACACTCCCCGACTACTCCTACAGATCGGAGGCGGAGCAGTGGGAGGCTGGTAGAGCTCTTCATTCAGTAAACACTCTTGAAAGACGCTGCACAGGGTACACTGACCTGGCCGGCTGCACCCTCCTCTGTCAGACCTGTCATGGCACCCAGGGCAAGCACCCTGCTCGCCCCGCCCTAGATACACCTCTGGTTGTCTGTCCCTATTATTCACTTGTCCCCCCCTCTCCCCCTAATCAGTTCTCCATTTATTTACCCAGACAGATCTCTATGTACCACTGGTACTGTAGCTCTGCAGGCAGCATGTCAGTCTACAAAAAAATGTCCTGCAAGCTGCAGTGCCAGTGGTACATGGAGATCTGTCTGCTTGGACCAATCAGGACAGACTCAATGCCCCATTTCTCAAGTCTTCCCTCCCTGTAGACAGGCCAGCGGCACATGAAAGTGGTGGTCCAGGAGCACAGAGCAGAATGAGATCAGAGTAGACTTATACTACTCACCTCTCCTGCTGAACACCGTGGCCGCACTGTCTCTTTCCTTTCCCCTGAGGTCTGCGCCAATGACGTTCTGCGCGCGGACCTCCTCTTCCTGTCAGCTGGGGTGGTGGGGGCCAAGCCTGTTCTCCCATCGGCTGACGGCCGCGGCCCCCATACACTGTGTAAGCCGGGTCACCTGGGTGTGATGGGGGCGGAGCCTGCTCTCACAGCGGCCGGTGGCCGCATCATACTGATTACGGAGCACAGTATCAGTGGGTGAAGCCGGGGGGGCGGGGCCATGTAAGACAGTCGGCCCCGCACACCCATCGGCCCACCGGTATTCTCCCCAGTAAAGTCAGTGGCCAATCCGGCCCTGGACACGGGTCAGTGTGCGATGTGAAAGCACTCTGCCAGAATTAGCGAGTCGCCTGACCCGGTAATTCAACCCGGTATAAAAGAAGGATTATACCCGGTTTGAATACCGGGTCAGGTGCAGTGTGAATGGGAGCCGCGTCGATGCGACACGGATCCCATTCACAGCATAGGGAGAGGCGGTGCAGGAGATGAGCTCATCTCCCAGCGCCGCCTCCAAGCCCGCCCAGCTGCTGCTGCGCCCCACCGCTGCTATGGCAACCGACCCGGTATATTGCCGAGTCGGAAAGCCACCATAGCAGAGCAAATGCCGGTTCCTACCCGGTAAGGACACATTTCTCTTACCGGGTGGGATCCGGCATTTGTGATCTGACTGATTATGATTAAGCAAACACATTATTTGAATTATTTGAAACATAACCAGGGTCTGTCACAAATATTCACCTCAAAACTGTAACTTGGAAAGAACATTTTTGCTAAATGGTGCCAAGTTTCCATGTCTGAATGGCCCCCATCCTCTTGGCAGTCATCTCTGACTAGTCCCCCTTTTTAATACAACAGTAACACCATTGTACAATTTTAATTTCTTTTTCATCCACTAGGGGTCACTGGAGTACTCTTGGGATATGGACGGCTTTAGCAGGAACAGGGCACTGAATATTTAAATTTAGAACTCTCCTCCCCTCCATATCCCAGAGTACCTCAGTGTTTTTTCTGTGCTCGAAGTAGCAACAAGGCTTGTGTGGAGCTCCCACACTTATTTTGAATATTTTCTTTTTCTTTTTACTAAACTTTACCCACATCCCTTCCCCCCTTCCAAAAGGCGTGGGTCCGGGAGAGTGGAAGCTGCTACAAGCAGCTGTGGCGTGTCGGTCCTCACTACAGAGCACCCCCACAGCCAAGTGCAGATCAACCTGCAGGAAAAGCTGGACGGAGCTTGCAGAAGAAGCCCCGTCATAGCCCCTCACCACAGGCATCCAGGTATGTTGGGGGATGGGGCGGTCAGCTCACGCTGCCACCCCGCTGTGTGGGGAACATTGTTTTGCACGCCAGTGCTCCTGTTAACTGCCGCCCGCCGCTGCTTTGTGTAAGTACAGCCGCCACCAGTACTCTGTTCCCTCATACTCCCGTCCACGCCGCTGCCTTGTGTAATGCGCCCGCCAGAGACGCTCAATCCGCCGCTCAGAGGCCACACACAGCGCCGGCCGCACAGATCCGGCTCTCTGCACCCGCTCCCCGGCACCCGCTCCCCGCTAGAGACCGCACCGCGCTCCCTGGCTCCCTGTGCCAGATCTCCGCTTCACTGCAGACGGTACACGGAGCACAGGGGGGGGACGAGTCTCCTCACAGCAGCGCAGCTGCAAGGGGGGGGAGATGTATGTATTACCATAGAAAGGCTGCATGGGTTGTGATCTAATTACATAGGCTGTTAAGCCTATATTAACAGGATGTTTTTTAACGAAGTTAGTTTCAGGTTATACACTTTAGACATGTGTTATAACCTGAACTGTGATTATAAGTGTAAGCATGGCATGATGGGCATTTTAACCATGCTTCCTGTTCAATTCTGTTTCTCTTTCAGTTTCAGAAGATCCTGCCCTACAACACTACTCCACCGGATGGCGCAGGGGTGTTAGTGGGAATTTGGATCAGATTTCATATAGTACTGGCCACGTGCACTGCACTTCGGCCATATATATATATATTACACACACCTTAGTAACCATTTTACTGAGTCGTGCGAGCTGTCTCTATTTGTCGGTTTGTGTTGTCTGTCTGCATAATGAGTAAGGCACCAGCAAAAACAAAAAAGCACTTTCACTGCAATGTCTGTAATAGTGTGTTGCCAGATGTGTCTACCACATGCACAGTATGTTTTGTAAATTCAGCTACAAATACGATTTCTACTCCAGTTTCATCCCCGGATCCGCAATGGGCAATATTAGTGGATGTAATGGCTGGGTTGCAATCAGAATTGGCCACCGCTCGCCACGAGCGGGAGGTGGCAAGATCTGAATCTCATGCGCGGCAGAGTTACTAGAAGGGTCTCAGCCTTTGCCAAGGTCCAAGTCCACTTCGAAAAAAAAAAAAAAAGGATGATGTTCATTTGTCTTATAATTTATCAGTAACTGCTATGTTGTGTTCTGACAATTCTATGCCAGACCTCACTGCGCAAGATGAGCATGAGGAAGGCAAGTTGGACCAGCAGTCAGATAGTGAGGATTTTGACAGCCCGGGCATTGATTTCGTATACATTTTCTAACTGGGCTGTTCTAGTTGGAAACTATTTAAACTAATATATGGGAGAGCCCAATATGTGTGCTAGTAAAGATAACGTAGCGACAGAGCTCTCTCTTTTGTTTAGATATTGGCAAAGGTATATTGTGAACGCATGTGCAGAGATATAGAGCTTCATATTCTGCACTGCATTAATATAACAAAATACATGTAATAATAAAAATAAAAACAAAAATAATTTAATTATGAGATGTTTGTGTAATTTAGAAAGTAACATTAGATAAAGAATATATTAACATGATTCTGCCATTTATCAAATTGAGTAATTATATATTTCTACTATTAGATATTATAATAGTTTGGAGTAACGATATTTATAAACTTAGAGTCTCCGATTCTGTCCGCATCGCAATAAGCATGTAGCTCTATATGAGCAATTTGTATATGAATTTGTATATGCATTAGTATAATATTATCAAGCATTTTTAAATGTTAATTACTGTTGTTATTATTTAAACAGACCACTTTTAGTGATACTCTAAGCTAAACATTGCTATATGAAAGTGCAAATGAGAATGCACCTGTTGAGATCCTATATACACCTGTTCTCACTAATTAGAAAAGACAAGGTATAAAAGAATGAGAAGCAATGTTCAGAGTAGAACACTCTGCCTCTTGAAGAAGCCGCCTGGGGTGCGGAGAAATGCGTAAAAAAAAAACCCCTGGATCACACCGGGAACGCCTTACATCCTGCCCTGGTGAGCACTATTCCACCGGTGCTGGGGGTAGTGAACGGTATACTGGTGCATCCACACTCTGTCGGAGTGGAGAGCGGTTCCCCGCTTGCGCTGCAGATGGACTACGCCGCTGACGAGTCCCGCCGCTGACGGATGTCTCACCCGTGCACAGGGTGATAAAGAGCGGCTACAAACATATTACTGTGGTGCAGCGAGGAAAAAACGTCCAAGACTGTGAGTAACAGTTATTCTACAACTCCCAATTTTTTACACCGCTCATACATTAAGTAGATCTGGAGACTGATGAACTTTTTGCAATTGGAATCGAACTTATATTACTTTGAGGACACCCATATGCACAACCGTGCTAAAAATTCTTGTGCTTTTACATTTGGGCGAGTAATTAACTACAGATAAAAGCTATTAGAGAATTATCTCTTATTCTAGGTTATTATGACTGCCTTCCGAGTACATACAAATAGTTCATACCATTGCTTATTCTAGAGGTCTCCGGAACCTCAGTTTTATATGATTACTGTATTGTGGTCTTGTCTATTTTAATGTGTTATATGTTATTAGTTCATGTAATAAATTAGTTTATTTTTATTGCTGTGTCCATCATTGGTATTGAGCGCTCACCTGGTAATTTTTCACAACAGAGATTTCAAGTGTGTTTTCCTTTTTCGGAATCTCTTCATAAGATGCTAATAGAAGAATCCGGATAAACTGTTTTCTATACCTCGCCGGTTTAAGACTAGTTACCCGTTTCCAGAGTCTGTCACATCTACATGGGAGAATCCTCCAATGGTAGATTCGTCTGTGTCAAAAAATTAAAAAAAAAATAACCCTTCCAGTACCAGCTACTACGCTTCAAGAGCCGTCAGAGGTTAAGCTAGAAGCTATGCTAAAGTCCATGTATACAGCAGCAGGGGTGCTGCTTAGATCTGGTTTGGTTGGAATTTGGGTAACTAAAGCGCTGATTGTATGGATAACAGAACTCAGGTCCGCCTTACAAGACGACCACCTTATCCTTCTCGCGGATCAAATTTGTGAAGCTGCTGATTATTTATGTACAGCTTCTACGGACGTCTGTCAGGTCAGTTCTCGCATTTTCATTGTCACTAGTTACAGCACGACGGGCACTCTGGCTGCGTTCTTAGCAGGCAGAGGTCAAGAGAGGGATAGAAGCGTTACCCTTCGCTGGCGAGAAGTTGTTTGGTCCTCCATTGGACAAATGGATTTCTGAGGCCACGGGGGGGGAAGTCTGTCTTCCTACCATTGCCTCCAACGGTACCTAGAAGGAAATACTCTGGTCCAGCGTTCAAATCCTTTAGACCTCAGCCCTTTCGAGGCCGTGGTAGAGGTACAACCATGCCTGGTAGACGTGGTAGAGGAACACCCGTCGTCAGGACGCTAAGGTCGCCGACAAGCCAGTGGCATGACGGGCTCCCAGCCCATCTCAGATCTTCAGTTGTGGGGGCACGCCTTCAGATGTTCCAGTCGGCGTGGTTCCAGACATCCATAGATGGGTGGATCTGCACGACTGTCTCCCACCAGGGAGGTTTTTCAACAGGACTGCCTCTGTCGGAAGACAAGAAGGCGGTTCTACAGATTGCGATTCAGTTTCTGCTAGATTCAGCAGTTTTGATTCCGGTCCCTGTTCACCAACAAGGTCAGGGTTATTATTCCAGTCTTTTTGTGGTACCAAAGCCGGATGGCTCGGTCAGACCGATATTGAACCTACAGGGTCTCAATCAGTACGTCATTTACTACAGATTCAAGATGGAATCCCTGCGGTCAGTAATTGCAGGTTTAGAGCCACAAGAATTCATGATAGCGCTGGATCTCAGGAATGCATACTTACACATTCCAATTTGGCCACCGCATCAGAGGTTCTTTTTTTTTTTTTATAATATGTTTTTTATTAAGAGTTTTAAAGGCATAAACAGATAAGGGAAAACACCCATACAAATACATGCACAAATATATCAATACCAACACTGTATGATCAATAAATACAGGTCGAGTTGTACAGATGTCAAAAGGAGAGAGAACAACCCTGCAGGAGCGAATGGGTGCGTTAGGGGTAGTATATACCGAGTGCTGTAGAAAATGGAGTTGTTCAGCATTAGGTAAAGGTGTTCCCACACTTAATGAATATAAAGATTACTAGAATAAAAGAGTAAAAGAATAGGCGCGCCGGAAGGCAATAAGATAGAAGTAAAGAGAAGTGTGAGGTAAGAAAGGGAGAGAGAAAGAAAAGGAAAGGGGGCGATGGGGAAGTAGGGGGGGTACCACTTAGCAAGTTTATGGGATATAGAGAATAAAAATTTCAGTTACCATCCAAGGGAGTGACCAAGTAGGCTCGGGAGGTCTTGTAATCCAACCAGGGGAACCATGTGGAATCGAATTCACGAGATTTGCCTATCGATGAGAGGAACAGATCCTCCATTCTCATAAAGTAATTTAGTTTAGTGAACCATGTACGACTCGTGGGAGGAACGTGGGATCCCCACCTGGCCGGGATCATAGCACGTGCTGCGTTGCTTAAGTGTTGCAATAGAGAGTGTTTGTGTTGGGACATTGGGATTGTAGAATGATTAATAAGCCAGAATGCTGGGTCATGTGGGATTTGGGTCTTAAGGATGATCTGAGAGATGCGTATAACTTCCTGCCAGAAGGGTTGGATCAGTGGGCATGTCCACCAAATATGTAAAAGGGTGCCAGATGAGGAGGAGCAGCGCCAACAGAGGGCCGGCGAGGAGGGATACATAGCATGGAGGAGGGAGGGGTGCCTGTACCATCTTGTCACAACCTTATATTGAGTCTCTCTTACTTGGACACAGACAGAGCTTGTATGGGTTTTTAAGCAAATTTTTTCCCAGTCTCTACGCGACAGAGAAATGCCCAGGTCTCTCTCCCATGCCGCAGCAAAGGGTGGAGTGTCGGTAGGTTGGGAATGGCAGACAATCTTGTAAAGCGTGGAAATAGTGTGGGTCGGGTCGTGAACGGCAACACAAAGTTTCTCAAAGAGGGTCATCTCTCTGGCGGCGTTCTGGAGTCTAGAGCTAGTTATCAAAAAGTGTCTTATTTGCAGGAATTTCCAAAAGTCCTGTTGGGGGATGTCCCACCTTGCCCTGAGGTCTGAAAACTGTTTGACTCCAGCTGATGACACCATCTGGCCGACCCTGAACAAACCTGTTGATGCCCAGTGTGAGAAGTGGGCTGGGTTGACTCCCGGAGCAAATTCAGGGTTGGCCAGAAAGGGCGTCAAGGGACCGAATTTAGAAGAGATGTAAGGTAATGCGCGCAGTGATTTCCAGGCAGCAAGTGTAGGAGTAACAGTAGGGAGGGGGAGGAGTAGTTTGGGGGGGGAGGGGAGCCAAGGAAATATTTCTGGGAATTGTTGTACGTACAGGCCCTCCAACTTCACCCATTGTTTAAGCTCACGGTATCTCGTCCAGTCTATAATTCTACTCAAAAGAATGGCGTGGTAGTAATTTTTTATATCAGGAAGCTGTTGGCCGCCATTCATGATCGGTTTTGTCAACTGGGAGCGACTGATCCTAGGCCTCCTCCGTTGCCAGACAAATTGCTGAATCAAGAGTGAAATAGATCGAAACCAGGTCTCCGGGATGTGGATCGGGAGGGTCTGCATTATATATAATAATTTAGGGAGGGTGTTCATCTTAACTATGTTTATCCTCCCGAACCAGGATAAAAATTTCATATTCCATCTGGAGTAGTCATTCCGAATCGTTTGCAATAGGGGTAAATAATTCAGTGGGAACAACTGGGATACGTTAGCGCTCAATTTAACACCGAGGTATGTTATGTGGGAAGATTGCCACGAGAAAGGGAAAGAGCGTTTAAGGGCCGTGACGGAGTCTACGGGGGCGGAAATGTTAAGAGCACTAGATTTATTATAATTAATTTTAAAGTTGGAAAGGTGTCCAAATAGATCTAGTTCTTTCATTAGGTGCGGGAGGGAGTCGGTGGGGTGTGATACTATGGCCAAGAGGTCGTCAGCAAACAAGGCTAGCTTATATTCACCATCACCTACGGTGAAGCCTTTAATAGCCTGATTAGCCCGGATAGACCTGGCCAATGCCTCGATACATAGTACGAAGATCAAAGGAGATAATGGGCAGCCCTGCCTGGTACCGTTGTTTATGGTGAATGGGTCCGACAGGGTGCCGTTTACGCGGACCCTTGCTGTCGGGGAGTCGTATAGGGCCATTATCCAAGTGAGTGCATTAGGACCTAAGCCTATGTGCTCCAAGATGGTTTCCATAAATTTCCAACTGACCCTATCAAATGCCTTTTCGGCGTCGGTAGAGAGTAGAATAGTAGGGGTAGTACTATGGGATGCTAAATGGATGAGATTGAGGATTTTGGTAGTGTTGTCTTTGGCCTCCCGGCCCAACACAAAACCCACCTGGTCATTGTGGACCAGGAGAGGGATCAGCACACTTAGTCTGTTCGCCAAAATTTTCACGTAGATTTTAAGATCTACGTTGAGAAGGGAGATGGGTCTGTAGCTGGAGCAGACCGAGGGGTCTTTGCCCTGTTTCGGTATCACCGACACGTGGGCTTCCAGTGAATCACGGGAGAAGTGGGATCCAGATGTAATTGAGTTAAATGCACGGAGAAGAAGAGGGAGAAATCTATCTTTAAACACCTTATAGTATGCGATAGTGAAACCGTCAGGGCCAGGACTTTTCCCCGACGGCATAGAGGAGATGGCCCGGTCTATCTCTTGGGTTGTGAAAGGGGCTTCTAATATATTAAGCTCCGAGGGTGGAAGAACAGGGTAATCAATGGACCTCAGATAGTCCCTTATTTTTTGGTGTGAAAGGTGGGGGTCTACAGCAGGGGAAGTGTTCTCTAGATTATAAAGCAAGGTGTAGAATTGTGCGAAGCAAGCCCCAATCTCAGGTGTTTTAAATTTGGGGGTCCCCCCGGCGTCCTTCACCGAGCCAACAAATGAAGCTGAGTGTTGGGCTCGTATAGCATGAGCCAGGACTCGGCCAGGTTTATTGCCCCATTGATAGTATTTCTTTTTACATTTACGGATGGAATGGATTATATTGTTAGAGAGGAGTTTATTCAGCTGTGAGCGGGCTTCCAACAGCTCTACTAGGGTCACATCTGACAGTGATGCTTTGTGGGATGTCTCGAGAGTGTGAATTTTAAGTAGAAGTCCTGAGATCAGAGATTGCCTCTGTTTCTTTTTGTGGGTGCCCAGTTGTATCAACTTACCGCGAAGGACACATTTATGTGCCTCCCACACGGTGAGGTGGGAGACATCATCTGTTACATTTGTGGCGATATAGTCGTCTAGGGTCTTGTCTAAGGCTTCTTTACAGAGTGTGTCATATAGAAGAGACTCATTGAGTCTCCAGGTCCATTGTTTATGGGAACCGTGAGGGAGGGCCAAAGTCAAAGTCACCGGGGCATGGTCAGACCATGTGATAGAGCCAATGGTGGCATCTATATGAAGCGGGAGATGTCTATGGCTAAGGAATAAATAATCAATGCGGGAATAAACCTTGTGAGGGTGGGAATAAAAGGAGTAGTCACGTCCTGAGGGGTTAAGGGTTCTCCAGGAGTCGGCCAGTTGTTGTGTGTGAAGTAGGTGTTTAACACGGCGATATTTAGATGCAACAAATCTAGAGGTTTGGGATGAGGTGTCAGAACTGGGGTCTAATGTCCAGTTGAAGTCACCACCTAGAACCGTGACACCTTGTAACAGAGAATCTAACTTCGGGAGGTAGGAATTAAAGAAAGACAGTTGGGCCTGGTTTGGGGCGTAAATCACCGCAAAAGTGAACATTTGCTCAGAGATCTTGCAAGTCAAAATAAGGAGCCTTCCCGGTACCACCCTGTGTATGGCAACGTCCGAGACATGCAAGTCCCTGGAGAAAACAATAGCCACTCCCTTGGATTTGCTACCTGGGGTGTTACTGTAGAACGCTACGGGAAAGTAGTGATTGGTGATAGAGGGGTTGCGAATTCCAACCTTAAAGTGGGTGTCCTGTACTAATGCAACGTCTGCTCTTTCAGACCTTAACAGACGTAGAAGGCTAGATCTCTTTTCCGGCGAGTTGAGACCTCGTGCATTGAGGGACAGCACTTTAATCTTCCCCGGGGCACTCATGGTGGAATGAAGTAGAACACGTTCCTAAAAACCTTAAAGTGGAGGGAAGGGGAAGGGGGAGAAGGAAGAGCAAGCATGGAAAAATATAAAAAAGAAAGGAGTACAAAAACAATGTAATAACATCAGCAAAAGACCCGCAGGAGAGAGACTGGACCGTAACGCCGTCAGTCTCCCTACCGGCATGTAGCCAAAGGCGGGTATTATGTGGGGGAATGGGGGTGAACCGCAGCTGGAACCATGATAACAACAATAACATATTTAAACTGACACTAGAAAAAGGAGAGGAGAAAAAATAAATAAATAAATAAATCCTACAATAATGGTGGCCAGAGGGGGGACAAGGGCAGCGGCCAAGTCCGCAGCCCCCTCCCCCCACCGGTCAGCACAAGCAAGAATATTAACCATTTATCAATAACCTCCGTAAACAGCTAGGAGATGACATTTAACATAGTTGTGAACCCTTCGAGAAAGAAAAATACCCTCCAACATTGCGTTAGCAGCAAGAATTTCTGTAGAAGGGAAGAAACAGGAAAAAACAGGAAAAACAAGAAAAAAAAACAGAAAGGAGCAGGGATAACAATATCAATCAGATGGGTCCATTACAGCAGATCGGTCTTGGAGGGAGATGTGGTTGACTGGGATCTCCTCCCAGTGCCTCGAACCTCTTGCCACGGTTGCACGTTAGTAGCCCGTTGAGGAGGAGGTACATCAGGAAGAGGAAACTCCCAATCCGGGATAGACAATGGAGGCAGGCCTAGGGAGGTGCAAAACGGGGTGAGGCCTGTGTGGGAAGATAGGGTGTACCATTTCCCGGAGGAACAGGCTTGGAGGTTAAAAGGAAAACCCCAACGGTAGCAAAGCTGACGTTTCCGCAGTTCGTCCGTCAGGGGCTTCAAGGATTTCCGCTGTTGGAGTGTATACCAGGAAAGGTCTTGATAGAGGCTTATAGTGCAGCCATTGAAGTCGATGCCATCAAGTTGCCTGGCCTTGAACATGATCTCCTCCTTCTGGGCGAAGTAGTGGAGCCGGCAAATGACGTCACGAGGCCGGTCAGTGGCGAGGCCCCTCGGTCTAAGGGCTCTGTGGGCTCTGTCGAAAGTGATGACGTTATCCGAATTTGTTCCCAAGAGTTTGTTGAATATCTTGGACAGAGCGTCCACTAGCCCAGATTGGGGAACTTCCTCCGGGAGACCACGGACTCGGATGTTGTTCCGTCTGCCCCTGTTGTCGATATCCGTCATTCTGGACTGTAAAGCCCGGATTTCTTTGGACTGAGCAAGGACAGATTCCCTCAGCTGGGACATACAGGAAGCGCTGGCTTCTTGGTCTTCCTCCAGAGTCACCACCCGGTCAGACAGGTGTGAGATGTCGCTTTTGATGGAGGCAAGCTCGTTCCTAATAGTGTCTTGAAAGTCTTGTTTTGTGGGAAGGGACCTCATGAAGGTTAGGATTTCCCGGAGCTCGCGACTCCCAGCTGACGCAGGGTCAGCCATCTCATCAGCTGGGTTCGAGGTCGAGGAAGCAGAGGGGGAGGTCGGGGAGCGGGGAGAGGAACGGTTCTCCATCTGTGGGGATGTCGTGGGATGGAGGAAGGGCCTCAGGTCTGCTTGAGACCTCGTGACTTTTCGAGGTTGGTTGTTTTTGCTCCGTCTAGAGGATTTCGAGGCACGTCTCATATTCCGGGAGGGGACAGTGAAGAGGTTGTTTGCAAGTAGCTCAAAATGTGTCAGGGTCAGCAGGATACCTACGGCAACATGGCTCCTAAGGAGCGGTCATCCCCCGTGGCCTGGTCTCAGGTGGCCATCAGGTGGCCTCGGGTAGAGTAGTAGGGAACCAAAATCCAGGGCAATGCATGGCGATGTGAGGGCGCCAAACCGCAAGGAGGAGCAATCTAGAGGTTAGAGGGTCTTTACTGACGTGGAACGTATTGGTGGATGGGTGTGGGAGCAGGCTTCCTAGTTATCTCTCCTCAGGAGGGGGGGTGTAATATGACCCCAGGAGGCTGTTTATTTTGTTAATACCCCCAGATCCCTGGGAGCTCATATATGGCACTGTCTGCCTGTTCAGCCTCCAGGCCAATTCCCGTGCCCCTGACCTCTAGTGCCAATCCAGGGTCCCCTCCAGTGCGGCCACCAAGCCCCACGCAGCTCCTCCAATTCTCGGCGGCCTCAGCGAATCTGTGTACCCACAGTAGTAGGCACCGGCTAGAGAGGCTCTCCCAGCCGGTCTTCTGTTGGGTATAGCTCCAGAGGGCAGGGGAGAGGTGTGTGATTTCTCCCCGTGGCTCCGGGAGTGTGCGCCGGCCCGAAGGCCTAATCCAGGCCCCCGTCCAGCGGCCGTCAGTAGGCCTCCCGTATATGCAGCACAGGAGTGGGGGAGGAGAGCGGGCTTCAGCGTGGCTATCTGTGGAGCCTAGGCGACCGGCCGCACGGCTCCCCGTGAGAGGCAGGAGAGGGAGGGTGCTTCTAGCGGTCCGGCGGCCTCCGCAGCTCCGGAGGACAGCGGGTGCGGCGGCCAGTGGGAAAGCTCCGATCACGGAGCGGACTCACCCGTGCGGCGGGACACGTCACTCCATCCACCGGGGAGGGCAGGAGGGGCCCCAGCAGGTCGGCAGCACGTTGAAGGGGGTCATCAGGGGCCCGTCCACGACGAGGCTCCTCTTCCCGACGGCCAGTCCGGGCCGCCTCTCAAATCCAGGCCCCGGCTTCACTCTGGGGGGAAGGCCGCAGTCCGCAGGAGCACTTAAAAGTGCTCCCCGACTCCGCGGGACCCCCCAAACAACAGTAGCAGGGTAGATATAGCCACTAAGGGGTGCCTGGGGCAGTCAGGTATCAGTTGGGAGGGTGGAAATGAGCAATTAGTAGCAGTGCTAGTAAGAGCTGAAGAGATGCACATCTACCCTCCACAGCAGCCAGGCCACGCCCCCCGCATCAGAGGTTCTTAAGGTTTGCGGTACAGCAAAACCATTACCAATTTCAGGCTCTACCGTTTGGCCTCTCGTCAGCGCCTCGGTTATTCACAAAAGTGATGCCTGTGATGATAGCTCATCTCAGATCCCTGGGAGTGATAATAGTTCCGTACTTGGACGATCTGCTCATCAAAGCTCAGTCTCAACAGATGCTCCTCCAACATGCGTTGCTAATGTACAATGTACTAGTTCAGCACGGTTGGATTGTCAACTTCAAGAAATCACATCTAATTCCGTCTCAACAACTTCAATTCCTAGGTATGATTCTCGATACGGTAAATCAAAGAATTTACCTACCAGAACAGAAAGTACAGATTATTCGTCATCTGGTACAATTAGTGCTCAAGCCACGCACAGAAAAAGGTACATTTGTGCATTCGCCTTTTAGGCACAATGGTGGCTGCTTTCGAAGTGCTTCAGTTTGGAAGATTTCACTCACGCCTTTTTCAACTGGATGTGCTCGCACAGTGGTCGGGCTCGCATCTGCAGATTCACCACAGGGTGAGGTTGTCGCCACGGGCCAGAGTATCTCTACTCTGGTGGCTCAAAGTACACAGTCTAACCGCAGGAAAACGGTTCGGTGCCTGGAATTGGATAATTCTAACGACGGACGCGAGTCTCAGAGGTTGGGGAGCTGTAGTTCAAAATTGTCAGCTCCAGGGTCTCTGGGCGAATCACGAAAGATTGCTGTCTATAAATGTCCTGGAACTCTGGGCAATTTACAATGCGCTGCGACAAGCAGTGCACATGCTTCGGTCTCA
Source organism: Pseudophryne corroboree (assembly GCF_028390025.1). Classification (NCBI taxonomy): domain Eukaryota; kingdom Metazoa; phylum Chordata; class Amphibia; order Anura; family Myobatrachidae; genus Pseudophryne; species Pseudophryne corroboree. Next base: position 391,290,447 of record NC_086445.1, read on the forward strand.
GACTGTCCAGGTGCAGTCAGACAATGAGACGGCGGTCGCGTACATCAAGAAACAAGGAGGAACGAGAAGCCTCATGGCCATGCGGGAAGTAGCTTGAATCCTCAATTGGGCCGAGCATCACCAAGTGATATTGTCGGCAGTGTTCATTCCGGGAGTGGACAACTGGGAGGCGGATTATCTCAGCCGTCGGGATTTTCATCCAGGAGAATGGGCATTAAATCCAGAAGTGTTTCACATGTTGGTCCAAAGGTGGGGTTACCCTCAAGTGGACCTGATGGCATCTCGCCACAATCACCAAACGCCCCAGTATGTGTCCAGAACGAGAGATCCAAAGGCAGTGGCGGTGGATGCTCTCACAATCGCGTGGCCGTACAGCCTCGTGTATCTGTTTCCACCGTTTCCGCTGCTCCCTCTGTTGCTAAAACGGATCAAAAGAGAGTCCGCCACAGTCATACTTGTGGCGCCTCATTGGCCTCGGAGAGCTTGGTTCTCGGATCTCCGCGGATTACTCGCAGACGATCCTTGGCCGCTCCTGCTACGTCCGGACCTGTTACAACAGGGTCCGTTCCTTTACCCCGATTTACCGCGGCTGCGTTAGATGGGGTGGCTGTTGAGACCGCCCTCTTAAGAAGCGAGGGCATTCCAGAATCGGTTATACCAACCATGTTACGAGCTAGGAAGCCAGTTGCGGCAGCTCATTATTACAGAATTTGGCGTGCCTATATAGGTTGGTGTGAAGCTCGGAAGTTTCCGACATCATCTTTCAAGTTATCCCGTCTTTTGTTATTTCTACAGACGGGGTTAGATGGAGGACTGCGTTTATCTACACTAAAGGTGCAGGTATCTGCTTTGTCTATTTACTTTCAAAGACGATTGGCTCTATTGCCGTCTGTACACACCTTTCTGCAAGGTGTCCTCAGAGTACAGCCTCCATTCATTCCACCTACAGCGCCATGGGACTTGAATCTGGTTTTAGATTTCTTGCAGTCTTCATATTTTGAACCCTTACAACAAGTGGATATTAAGTTTCTCACTTGGAAAACACTTTTTCTACTAGCCTTAGCTTCGGCAAGGCGTGTTTCAGATTTGGGTGCCTTGTCATGCAAGCCACCGTATTTGGTGTTTCATGATGACAGAGCGGAACTTCGGACGAATCCCGCTTTCTTACCAAAGGTAGTGTCATCTTTTCACATCAATCTACCAATAGTAGTTCCTGTGTTAACAGGAACTTCTGGAACTTGGGATGTGGTACGCGCATTACGCGTTTATGTTTCCCGAACGTCTACAGTTCGTAAGACGGATACGTTGTTTGTTCTCTATGATGCTGCCAAGATGGGTTGGCCAGCTTCTAAGCAGACCTTATCCAGATAGATTAAACTGACCATACGTCAGGCTTACCTTCATGCTAGGTTACAGCCGCCTACATCAGTAACACGTTCTGTGGGAACTTCATGGGCAGCTGGTCCTGGGGCTTCTACGACGCAGCTTTGCTGTGCGGCTACATGGTCATCAGTGCATACGTTTGTGCGCTTTTACAAGTTTGATACGTTTGTGGCACCAGCTTCTAGCTTTGGCCGCCTAGTGTTACAGGTGCCAAACAGCTCTCCCGCCCACGGGGGAAGCTTTGGTACGTCCCAAGAGTACTCCAGTGACCCCTAGTGGATGAAAAAGAAAGTAGGATTTTGGTACTTACCAGGTAAATCCTTTTCTTTGAATCCATAGGGGGCACTGGATGCCCACCCAGAGCAGTTTTACCTGGTTTGTGGTAAGTTCAGGGTATCTTATGGTAACACATTCTCACCGACTGGTTCAAAGTTTCAAGTTCTATCGGTTATGGTGTCAACTGTTTAGTTTCCAGTAACGTTATGTGTCAACTTTATTGTTGTCCATTGTTATATGTAATTCTCCATTGTCAACCTCTCTATCGCTCCTGTTCGGCTCAGTAAAAAACACTGAGGTACTCTGGGATATGGAGGGGAGGAGAGTTCTAAATTTAAATATTCAGTGCCCTGTTCCTGCTAAAGCCGTCCATATCCCAAGAGTACTCCAGTGCCCCCTATGGATTCAAAGAAAAGGATTTACCTGGTAAGTACCAAAATCCTATTATTCAGAAAGTCAACATGATCTGAATGTCGACGTGAACATTGTTTATTTTCTCTCAGTGCCAATGTTTCACTGTCTGCCTCTACTAGCATTTTACCACCCACAGCGACCTACTTCTCTTTGACTAGGGACAGCTCAGGCACAGAACCAAAGCTCCATGAAATTGCCTGTAGTAGGCAAAAATATTTGGAAACCCATTCTCTGAATAAGGGATGATGTGATTGCTGGCCCATCTCACTAACACAAACTTTCACTTCCTGATAGAATGGGAATACTAATACCAGATCGCAAGGGAGGCTGTAGCTGCCAGGACACCTCTGCCTTAATCTATGCACCTTGCAATGGGCTTTGCATGAGCATTCTGTTGTGTATAAAATATGTAAACAGACATTCACATCTACACACATAAAAAAGTATTATTTGTTATTTGGTGCTTAGGGGTTTCATAGGACAGCCCAATGTGCCATCTCTTTTCTCTCAGACTTAGACACATCTTTTAATGTATTGTTGGGTGATAAATGGCCAATTTAAAAAAATCAGACACTGAAAAAACTTCTATTAAATTGACAGTCAAAGCAGATCCTCTGCTATATGTCTATATGTTGACTAGGCAGAAAAAAGAAAGATCTGTTTACTCCTTCTATACACTTTCTTACTCCCTTCTAAAAGCTATCAGCAGGACTACTTTAATATAGTTGAAGCATTTAAACTATTTTACATACTCTAGAATAGCAAGATTGCTCACTAGAGCAGACAAATCAGAGCTACTGTAGTACCTAAGTCTCTGGACTATTCTAATCTCTCACATTCAGAACTGTTTGGATTAGAGTTTCTCTCAAGATTAAGGTCTTGTTATAAAACTTGCAGATCTTTTACAGTGCTAAAGCTTAGAGATCAAAGTAAATGCATGTAGGCCTTTCTGCAAGGGCATTGTGCTTCCAGCGCTACAGTTTGTTAGGAATAGCTTTCCGTATATAAAAAGTTGTTCAAGACCATACAATTTGGTATCGATTTTCCAGTCATTTGATTTCTCATCGAAGCAATATACATTGCTTGCAATGCAGCCCTATCTTTACAAAATCTTACAAACCGTAGTCTGACCACAACAGAATAGAGTTTACAAATCTATTTTTGAATAGCTGACCTGTGATATCTTCACAATCAAAAATGAAATAAAAATACTGTATGTGTCATTCAGACCAGTATTAAATGTAAGACAATAGTAAACAACTTTTCAAAAACCAAAAGATTCCGTATAGAGAGTTTGCATGACATTCCCTTTCTACTAGATCAGAATGGTTTCTGAATTAAAATAGAGCTCCAAAATGCTTTCCTTTCCATCTCCATACATCTAATTAACAGAAGGATTATGGTTTTTATTGGAAAACCCTACTGTACCAGTGTTCTGTCATGTTATTTGCTTCCCAAACACACCTTATACATCTCCATTGCAAAGATAGCAGTCACCTTAACTCTCCACCTGCAGGGAGTCCAACGAGTGCTATACAGTACATGCATGATTTGCTAATGATCAAATTTACAACTACAGTACCTAATACACCACATGGACATAACCTTATCTTTCTTTTTTTATTGAATAATAGTTTTATTGACTGAGATAGGTTACAGAAAAAAAAGAAGTTAAAAGCCATGAGTCATATATAATAACATCAACAGGGTTACACACAAGTAACAAGTAAAGGGTGACAACAGTCACGACAATTAGACGCATAGACATAGTAGGAGTTAAAAGTAGAAAGAATCACCTTTAAAAAGAGAAGCAAACAGTAATAAAAAAAATGTCATAAGCAATGCTAAAAGGGAAATCATAAAAAAAAATATCTAAACGTATTCTAAGGGTAATGGGAGCGACTGCTAGATTTAGAGGGGTTCACTATCATTAAGTGGAAGCTACGTTTAAGTGTCTGTTTCATTTCTGATGATAATGTTTGAACATATGGTAGCCAGACAGAAAAACAATTCTCAGCTAAGCCTTCATTATTTATGGATGTTGCTGTCCCATCCATATGAAATAGATGGGGAACTCTTAGTAGGAGTAAAGTAAGAATAGAATAAAGATCTTAGCAATTTTGGTTAGGAGCAGTTAGTTACCCTTAGATATATTACTTGAAGGCTGCAAGGAAAATTTGCTCCAGAATACCCATCCTTACCTTTATTAACAGAATTGGCCTTTACCATAAACAGCTAGAATAGTTCAGTCAGCATAGCCTCTACAGACAAGATCCCTAAATTATAATCCTGATAAAGCATCACTCCTTCTAGTTCATGCTTTGAGTAATGGGACATGACTCCTCCAGAGAAATGGGTACTAATACAGAGGTTGACTTTGAATTTCCTACAAAAGCCCGCCATTCCTCTCAATGATTTAGCAGCTCAAATTAGGACAATGATAGCCCACTCTTTGACTTTCTTCCACATTCCTCTCCTATGCAAGAATTTGCATACTTTTCTTAGGATTTTCTTACAAATCTGTCATTACTAGTCAGGCATGATTTACCTGTGTTCCCATATCATATGGGAAATTTTAAATTGAGATTAAAGGCCAATTTCAAATTACAGGCCTGTGTTAGAGTATCCTTTGATTTGAATTATAACATCAGATTCAACTCCTCTATATTAAGAAGATTTCTGCCAACACAGAAAAATACAAGAAGAATGGGCAGCGCACAGGGGAAGAAAATAGCCTACTGAAAGCTGAGAAAGACACCCAATGCTCTAGATTTTCTCTGGACAATATGATAGCTCTCTGGACAACATAATAGCTAAGTCCTACATAAACAAAATGGTGTGTAAATCTATAAATGCATGGACACTTTGGTCATTTTGCAAGAGACCACAGATACGAACATCTCTGTAAAAGCATAACTGGCAGATTCCCTTTCCTCTCTATTTTACTACCTTGACTTCCTTATCAGATTATGTCTTTTTCTAAGACACTTGCTTCTTAGCCTTCACATTTTCAACATAGGAGTCAAGCTAACCTTATTCATTTTATTGCCATGGTTTCTCAACCCCTGAAGTGTTCCAAATTATTCTTATGAGTCATCCTAAAACATCTCCTATGTAGAATTCTTTAGTAGAATTATACATTGTAAAATAAGATAAATAACCAAACCTTTAGATTGTCTCCTGCTTATCTACATACCTAGCTCTTACCTCACTTGTTATCATATACAACAATAATTCATTACCTTTAGAAAAAATACTGTACAGCAAAACCCTCCACCCCTAACAGGATACATTGTTATTTCATGATATATCATGAGACTGGTATTAATAATTCTCAATTTAAGGTCCTTTCTTTTCTGGGTGAGGCTTCATTTAAAGCAATCTCAAAGTCTTACCACTTCAAACTATCATGTATTCAGCAGGTAGGCCATTTGCATGTACATTTGCAACACTGTGGAGATTGGTAATCAGGAGTCTTAATGCCTTTGTGGAAGGGAATTTTATTTGGCACCCCAATATACCATCAGCTTGAATGGATTGTGACTGAAATGCAGGTTTTGATACTACTCAGTTTGGAGGACACAGTTTATTCATTATTGGAGACTTATGGTAAAGAAAAGATCTGGTTTATCAGAGCAACCACCATCTGTTGCTAGATGGCAGTCTACTGAGGAGCAAATTATAGTTTGCAGGAAGCTATTACCTAGAACCTTCTTTATTCTAAAAATATGATTGCCACCTAGCAATAGCTCCCATCCCACCCTCCTAATAATTATGTTATTGTTGCTTCCTGTGTACTCTTCCAGCACATTTACAGATGTGTCCTCCCTTATCTTACAAGCGATGCATATGCACATGCATACGTATCACATGTAAGATTAGTAGCACCGAGCTTCGTATAGTTGCACCCTGTTGCTATAAGCCTATGGATCGTGATCCCGTTTGCAGACACACTTGCTGCCACTATATAACCATGATGCGTACGCATCACTGGTAAGATCACGGAGGATCCATCTTCAATCTATTTTTTATTACATTCACATAGGCCCTCCAAAGGTCTAAAAAATAATGCAGAGACTTTAAAAACAAAGGTTTCTTTACAAGTTTGTTTACTGTACCATCCTTATCCATTACTGTAAAACAAAACATATACCAGTGTAACACCTAATTTGTACCTACTAAGGAGATTGTGGGGTTATTCCAGGATGGGGTAAAGCAGCTGTTCAGTGCGGCCCTGGCAAGCAATTACAATCAGCAATTACATAGTGTTAAGAGTATGTAGTCATGCTAATATAAATTATTAATTATTGTATGGCAGCCCTTTTTGCTATTACAGAGACCTACTAGATGTCTTTTACATTAATTGAGCCCCCCTGGAATGCCCAGGTAAGCACTAGGAGAGGAAGCCACCAGCTGTAGATGGGAGCATGCAGCTACAGCAGTAAGATGGAGCACAAGAAAAAGGGGGTGGAGTAACTTACAGTTCTGAGTCAGAGCAAGCTTAGTAGATCTATCCCCTGATGGAGGGATATGATTTTTGAAAATGCACATTAGCCATGAACTGACAGGAAATAGCTGCTGAAGCCCTGCCTGCTACTGAAATAGAAATCCAGATGGTGCTGTCCAGGTACTGCAAAATTTAGAGGCTGCAAAAGATAAAGATCTACAATTCCAGCTGCACACTAAACCCTGCTCTTACACACACAGAGGGATAAAAGGCACACTGTATTCTTCACTAGTGTCTGAAAAAGCCTTAGTGGCAGATGTACTAAGCCAGCGGTGGCCAACCTGCGGCTTTCGAGCTGCATGCGTCTCTATCTCCGCATGCGGCTCGTAAGCTACCGAAGTGCATCCCGCTTCCCTAGTCTGCGGTGCCCGGTGCCGGCCCGTGAGACAATCAGAGCTCGTAGACCGGCAGCCAATCAAGAGTCTTAGCTGCCAGTCCGAGAACTCTGATTGGCTCACGGACCGGCGCCTAATTAGAGAGAATCAACGCCGCTGGAGAGTGGCGACTGAGGGGCAGGAGAGGCGCACGCTGCGCTCTCCTCCCCTCACAAGCAGCAGACTGAGAAGAGCAGCAGCGCGGCAGTGAGCAGCACTTGGGGGTGGCGCAGTGAGGGGACATGTGTATCTTACACTGGGGGCATATCTGGCACTGGGGGACGTGTATCTGGCACTGGGGGCATATATGGCACTGGGGGATGTGTTTTTTGGCATTGGGGGCATATCTGGCACTGGGAGGACATGTATCTGGCACTGGGGGACATGTGTTTCTGGAGCTGGGGGCATATCTGGCACTGGGGAGACGTGTAGCTGGCAGTTGGGGCATATATGGCACTGGGGAGATATGTAGCTGACAGTGGGGGCATATTTGACACTGGGGGCATGTGTATCTGGCACTGGGGGATATGTATCTGGCAGTGAGGGGGAATATTTGGCACTGAGGGCATATCTGGCACTGGGGGGCATGTGTATCTGGCACTGGGGGATGTGTATCTGGCAGTGAGGGGGCATATCTGGCACTGGGGGGACATGTGTATCTGGCACTGTGGGCATATCTGGCACTGGGGGGATGTGTAGCTAGCAGTGGGGGCATATCTGGCACTGGGGGCATATTTGGCACTGAGGGCATATCTGGTACTGGGGGGTATGTGTATCTGGCACTGGGGATGTGTATCTGGCAGTGGGGGGCATATTTGGCACTGTGGGCATATCTGGCACTGGGGGGACATGTGTATCTGGCACTGTGGGCATATCTGGCACTGGGGGGATGTGTAGCTAGCAGTGGGGGCATATCTGGCACTGGGGGCATATTTGGCACTGAGGGCATATCTGGCACTGGGGGGTATGTGTATCTGGCACTGGGGATGTGTATCTGGCAGTGGGGGGCATATTTGGCACTGTGGGCATATCTGGCACTGGGGGGACATGTAGCTAGCACTGCGGGCATATCTGGCACTGAGGGGACATGTGTATCTGGTACTGTGGGTATATCTGGCACTGGGGGGACATGTGTATCTGGCACTGGGGGCATATCTGGCACTAGGGGGACATGTGTATCTTACACTGGGGGCATATCTGGCACTGGGGAGATGTGTATCTGGCAGTGGGGGCATATCTGGCACTGGAGAGATGTGTATCTGGCAGTGGGGCATATCTGGCACTATGGGGACATATATGTATCTGGCACTGTGGAGTAATATATGTATCTGACACTGTGGGGACATATATGTATCTGACACTGTGGGGACATATATGTATCTGGCACTGTTGGGGCATATTTGAATTTGGCACTGTGGAGGCACCCATTTCTTAGTGTTTTTATATGTATGTGGCACCGTATAGGGACTTTCTTTGTATGTGGCACTGTACAATATGACTAAAAATAGGGTTATGACACAAGGACATACTCCTACAAACGTCAAACCGAAAGGTGTGCGCAGAAAAATGGGGTGTGGCTTTGTGACAACTATGCCACACCACCATTTTTGCTCGCACGCCTTCAGCGCGCGCATGATATGGCTCTTACCCATGACTACAGATCTTTTCCCACTGACTAGTTGGCCACCCCTGTACTAAGCCTTGGATACAGGTAAAGTGGAGAGAGATAAATTACCAACCAATCAGCTCCTAACTGTCATTTTTTAAACACAGTCGGTGATAGTTAGGAGCTGATTTTCTAGGACTTTATCGATCTCCACTTTATTATACACCAAGGCTTAGTTCAGTACATCTTCCCTTTAGGTGTAGTCTTCAGTCAATGGTTTTACATATTGACAACATTTAGCAATAGGCACTATTTAATTATTATTAAGCATCAATGAGCGACTAATATTGAGCTATTTATTTACTTCAACTACCCAGCATCTGGGCAGCTTTTCACCGTTTTCTCAACACAGAAACTGCCTATACTGTACTAGCATATTCTCCACCCACTACACCACACCCAAACTGTTGTATTGTGAAAGGATTAGTAAATAATATTGTTTGGACAACTGCTATAGATTATGGTGGCCAATCCCGGGATCGGGATCGGCGGGATCCCGGGATTTAGGGCCAAAAATGTCCAGGGTATCAATCCCGGGATTGGAAGCTCCAATCCCGGGGATTGAGGGATCAGCGTTTGAGCACGGATCTCTCCGTGTGTACCCCCATTAAGAATCAGTCCCACGGTGTTTATGCTTAGTAACTTCTTTACTATAGCTATATGAACAACTGATACATCCACCTCTTCATATTCTGTATAACAATCACACATACACAGTGCAATTACCCCAAGTAAAAACTCTTGTAATTGTATTACATGAAGTAATGGTAGAATACGTAAAGTGACTACTGGTGTATTTATAGCCATAGCACCTAGTTGTAGGACAAGTTCTTCTTGTAAAATTCCCCAGGTGGAGAAGAGAAATGATGCTTGAATTTATCTCAGAAGTGATTTATTCCTTTTGTTTTACTCAGGATTGGATTTAACTCTTATATTTAGTTATTTATTTTATACATGATTTAAAGAAGAGTAAAATATAATGTTTACATGGTGTGAACATATACAAAATAACACATGCATAACACTGAGATTTACCATTCATGAAAATGGCAGTTCTTGAAAAATGTTTCATGTGAAGATTACAGTCCATTCACAACTTGCAAAGGCAAATACTAAAATGAAGTAGTTTTCCTAATGAAACACAAAGTAGTTATTTATTTAATGTATACTCAAAAATTGTAGCTAAAGTAAATGTCACAAAGGTAAATCTCCATTCAAACCATTTAGTTGATAGCTTTGTCAGCTGAAAATGTGTCTATTTTGTCTCTGAAGCAATTATTTCTTCAAATAAGTCTCCAGAGATATTTTCTTTGTCAACTACAAAAAAAGGAGCTATTATGCGCCCTTGAAAAAAACGTTATTTTGTGTGTATATATGGTTCCCTATTTGGAGTTGCTGAATATACTCATACTGTATACCGTTAGCTAGCTGTCTACATTTTTTTTGTATTTGTGGAAATTTATATATAAATGCAAAAGCCCTCACTCACTCACTAACTGACTCATGACTAATTCTCTTACTTCCCAATATGTTGGGGAGCTTAAATGTAACATAGGTATTCTTCAGGTGGAAAATAGGAAAACTACATAATTAGATTTTAAATAAACCTCCCCTAAGGGGATAAAAAGTGGGTTGACATGAGGACATCATTACCGATGCATGGCTAGCGTTGCATGAACGATAATGGCCAAACAATCGGATCAAAATTTGGATTCAACCCCAAGTGTGTAGAATTTGATAAACTACAAAAATGGTCCTGTCTCTTTTTACCATATCACTCACTCACTCACTCACTCACTCACTCACTCACTCACTCACTCATCCCTAATTCTCTTACTTCCTGATATGTTAGCAAACTGAAATTTAACATGGGTATTCTTCTGCTGGGAAATAGGAAAACTATATAATTAGAATTGTAATAAACCTCCCCTAAAGGGGGGTACTCACGGAGCGATATTCTAAGCAATCTGACTAGATTGCTTAGAATTTAAGCATTATCGCTCCGTGTGTACCCCTACAGCGATAGCGATGCGCAGCCCCGCGCATCGCTATCGCTGGTGATAGATTGGCCTGCATGCAGGCCAGTCTAGTGGGTCGCTCACTTCACCCGTTGGGTGAAATGAGCAGCCCCCCGGTCTCCCCCCGCACGCTCAGCACACATCGCGCTGTGCTGAGCGGGGGGAGAGATGTGTGCTGAGTGGTTCGCTCAGCACACATCTCTCCCACATCGGCCCGTCTATATGGGCCTTAACGGTATGAAAAGGGGGTTAACATACAGTAATGACCTAATTACCAATGCATTGCATGAAAGATAAGGCCCAAATGGGCAACAGATTAAAATTTGGATTGCACCTCCAGTGTGTAGACTTTAATAAACTACAAAAGTGGTCCAGTCACTTTTTACTGTATCGGCTATGGGTGCTCCTTGGGTAATGCCAAGATCCATGGATTAATATTTACTTACATTAACACATCTCAAATTTTCATCTCTATAGATTTACCAAATTATTAACACTCATATATATGTACAACCATGAAAATCAGAAACTCCCATGCGAAGACTAGGTAGACCAGCTAGTATTGTATATATATAACTGCCACACTCTATCCTCATATCAGCGTTCACTTGTAGAATATTTATCCAGGGCTTGTGTGAAGTTTCTGCCTACCACCTCTGTTCTCCATTCCAAGTAAGTTAAAAACAAATACATACATGCACACACACTATGACTTTAAAAAAAATGATTACTACTTTAGTATAAATGAGTCCGATGCATGCCATAAAGAAAGCAATTTTGTTTACTGCTGCAGTTGTACAATTTGCACTGTCAAAAGTACATCTATCCTTTTGTAGTTGAAACAAGGTATTATTCACAACTAAAGACCACCCATTGTCTATTGAATACCAACAGAAGCTTAGATTACTTTTTTTCCAAATATATTTATTGTAACATATAAGGAAAAGTAACATAGTGTGATATACAGGCAGGCAGACTAACAGTAGCAAGTCACAAAGCTCCACAGGAAAAAAGGAAAACAAAAATAAATAATATGAGGAATCAGAGAGGTAACAGCATATTTATACCGACATTTAACAAACAATCATTGTACATGAGGAGGGGTTAACCACTCAAAGGGCTTCATCATTTTTGGAGTTTGATCCCAGTATCTAAAAGGGCAGAGAGCCTCTCTCTAGAGTAGCCATGTTGTACCAGGAGGTAAGACGAACTATACCACAAAGAAATTCCTTGTCCTCAATAGATTGAGTAAGCACATAAGGCAGCAAGATGTCAAAGAATTTCTGTGATTTAGATTCTAAATCTAGAGAGCAGTCAATCCATTCCATCCTGTAAATATGTGCCAGTCTAGGTAGCATGAGTGAAAGGGGGATCCATTGGGATAAAATAGTTTTTTAGCCACCGCGGCTATTTTGGCAAGTAGTAGCTTGGTCCCTTTAGAAAGGTGAGGAATAGAGGGATGGGTATAATAGTTCCACAAAGCCCACGGCACCGTGACAGTGAAAGGGATATTAAGGATTGAAGATTTGTCCAGAAAGCATGAACAATTGAACAAGACCATAAACAATGAAGAATATCAGCCTCGGGGCAGTGGCACTTGAAACAATTAGAGTTATCTGCCACTCCAGTAACAAACCTAAGCCTTGGGGTGAAGTATGCCCTATGCAGAATCTTATATTGCATTTCAGCAAACAAAGAGTAGAGTAGCTGTCTATTCAAGGTAACTGAAGCCTTGACTATAGTCTGCAATGGAATATCGGGGACAGAATCCCTCCATTTGGCCATGACCGTGGACAGGGTGGTAAGGTCAATGTTTTTTCTAACCTGTTCATATAATAAAGAAGTAGGGAAGGGGGCACCTATGCGGGTCCTAACTAAAACATCAAATGCAGTAGAATGGCTTGAGTTTTTTCAGGTCAGCCAACAGTTTCACCACAAAACTCCGGGCCTGGAAATAGCGAATATGGGGATTTGTACATTAGAAAATAGTTCCTTAAGCCCGGCCAGGGTGTGGGCGGAGGAAAGACCACCATCGAGCAAGTGATATGTCAAATGATGACCATGGAGATGCCAAGTCCTAAACGTCACGTGTGGGTTACCTTTTTGGAAGTCACGATTATATAACAATGGTGAAAAAATGGTGCGAGTATAGGACAAACCCATATGTTTACGAGAAATACGCCAGGCTACGCAAGGGTTATTTAATAGTGGATTATCCTTAACCTCAACAGGTAAAGAAGGTGATGGGGTGTGTAAAATGGAAGGCAGGGAGCTATCAGTAAGAAAGCCCTGCTCGATATCTAGATTAACAAAATGTGAGGCCTCACCTACCCAGTCCAGGGCATACAGCAAATTAGATGCTATCACATAATCTTGTATGTTAGGAAGGTTAATGCCTCCCAACGATAATGGCTGTTGTAATTCAAAAGGGATATCTGAGGGCGTTTACCCGCCCATATGAATTTGAATAGCACCTTATCAATAGAGGCAACATCCTTTTTATTCAATAAGAATGGCAGCATCTGGACTGGATAGGGAAGCCTAGGGAAGGAACTCATCTTGTATAAATGGCATCTCCCAACATACGATAGCGGTAGATGTTTTCACCTTTCAAAATCTCTCAACATTTGGGATATGAAGTGAGAGTAATTGGCAGAGTATATTTTAGTGACTTCGCGGGAAAATTTCAAACCTAAATATGACAAGTGATCCTGAGCACATCGAAAAGGAAAAGAGGAACACTATCCCAGTTTAGCAGCAGTATGTAGTGCCAAAGCTTCTGTTTTATGAAAACTAATAAGAAAACCCGACACCTGGTGGAAATCAGTCAAGATACTTCACAGGGAAGGTAGTGCCTATTTCGGGTTGCTAAGATACAGATGTAAATAATCAGCGAAGGCTGATACTTTCACCTCCGTGTCGCCTAAAACAATACCCTGCCACATTGTGTCTTTAAAAAATATGCGAATCAAGGGATCAAGTGCCAGGTTGAATAATAGTGGTGAGAGGGGGCAACCTTGACGGGTACCCCGGGACAGTGTAAAAGTTGCCAAATTTTACCCATTAATAGTCAAGTGGGCTACTGGATGGGAATATAACATATTAAATATACCAGTAAATTTCAGGCCAAACTGTTGGGCTTGTAGTAGACTTGAAATATGGGACCAGGAAACTCTATCAAAAGCTTTATCGGCGTCGCAACTAACAATGATGGCATCCGTGTTAATGAGTTTGCGATAGCGGTGCATCGCCACTATCAGCATAGGTACGTTATGGACCGAAGTTCTGCCTTTGACAAAACCATTTTGGGCAGGATGCAATATTCTAGGAAGAAAACTCTGCATTCGTTGTGCCAATAATTTAGTAAATAATTTCAAGTCTTGATTCAACAAAGAAATGGGCCTGTAAGACTGGACCTGAGTAGGATCTTAGCCAGGTTTTGGGAAAACTATGATCCTGACTTCAGTGAATTGTGAGGGGGGTAGTTCACCAGAAAGCAAAGAATTAAATAAAGTAATCAAGTGGGGCAATAAGTTGTCTAGTAGGAGTCGGTAATACTCTGCGCCAAAAACATCTGGGCCTGGGGATTTACCTTTGACCAGTGATTTGATCAAAAAGGAGAGTTCTGTGTCAGTCACTGGGGCAGTCAAAAATCCCTCTCATCATCCGTCAGGGTAGGTAAATCCGCTCTGGAAAGGAATTGGGCGCCCTCAGAAGGACAATCAGGCGGAGATTCATATAGGGACTGATAATATTCTCTAAATTATTCAGAAATACCAGATGAATCTGTAACCGAGGATCCATTGAGGGGGTTTATTTGTAATATACGGGAAGGGGGTGTGTGGGAACGAACCAAGTTAGCTAACAGTCTCCCCGATTGATTGCATCCATAGTAATATTTACTACGCTGAATATCATGAGCAAATTGGGCTTGTCTGGTACATAAAGCATCATAAGATTGTTTATGTTAGTGCTGACGAGAGGCAGCAGAGTCCGACCTCAGCATCGCATCATACACCATTGTCAGCAATTTACTTGCTCTTCAATCACTTTTGAGAGCCGTTTCCGTTTTCTGGCACATATTCCATTATCTGACCTCTAACGACCGGTTTTGCCGCCGCCCAAAACAAATGAATATCATCAAGGTGGCCCACGTTATCCTGTTCATAATTACAAAACACAGCTGCTAGGTGATTGTGAAAATCAGTAGATTTAGCTAGGTAGGCAGGAAATCTCCAGTTATAAGAAGTCGTCAAAGGGTCCTTAACAGAAAGAGTAACCTAAACTGGCGAATGATCAATAAGACCTATACCCGTGTCAACCACCCTACTATACAATGAATCCGACAGCAACCAAAAATCAATACGAGAAGAGGTATGGTGGGGGTGTGAGTAAAACGTATATTCTCTCGAGACCGGGTGTTGGCATCTCCATGGATCACACAATTTCAAAGAATCAATCAACAAAGCCAGAGAGGAGACATCCCCCTCCACACCCTGGCCAGAGGAGCGGTCCAATCCCCTAGAAACACAATTGAAATCGCCACCAAGTAGTATTTCACCATCTTCCCAAGACTGTAACTTTGAGTATAAAGCTGCAAAAAACAGCCTAGGGGAGCCTGTGGGGGCGTATATCGCCGCCAGTGTATATAGGGAACCCAAAAGAGAAAGTTTAATAAAAAGAAAATGGCCTTTCGGATCAGACCACGTGTCTTTAATTGTGTAGGGCAAGTGTTTTCTAAATAAGATCAATACCCCTCTACGTTTGGCAGTAAATGAAGCAGTTTAAAATTCACCCACCCATCTAAGTACATTCGGGTCTTTCACAATCCAGTGGGTCTCCTGTAAAAATGCAATGTCAGGCTTGAGACACTTCAAATATGATAATACCTTGCATCACTTGATAGGGGAATTTATTCCCTCTACATTCCAGGAAATAAACTGAAAAACCTTACCAAATCTCTCACTTTCTGAAACTCGCACTCTATTACATTTGGCCCTAGGTGTCTATCTATTGACTGTCTAACTAGACACTGTCTGTCTATCAACCGGATATCCTGCAATCCCTAGATCATAAAGACACAGTCTTTCTTGGTTCTCATCCTACTTATCTAATCGCTCCTTCAGTGTTTGTTTCTCTGATTCCACCTCCTCTTTGCTACATCTCTTAGCTGGGGTACCGCAAGGCTCAGTCTTAGGTCCTCTGCTTTTCTCTATCTATACCTCATCTCTTGGTAAACTAATCAACTCTTTCGGATTTCAGTATCATCTGTATGCAGATGATACTCAAATCTACCTATCCTCCCCAGATTTGTCACCATCTGTATTGGGCCGTGTCACTGAATGCCTTTCTGCCATTTCATCTTGGATGACTTCTCCCCACCTGAAACTTAATATTTCCAAAACTGAATTAATTATATTTCCACCGGCCAATCTGAACTGTCCTTTGTTCCTCACATTCAATCTTTCTCAAGATCATGTTACATACATCTAAGAAACATATCCAAAATACGACCATATCTTACACAAGACACAGCAAAAACTCTAATCCATGCTCTCATTATCTCCCGCATTCATTACTGTAATAGTCTCCTGACTGGTCTTCCCAAACATAGGCTCTCACCACTACAATCCATTTTGAATGCAGCTGCGAGGCTAATCTTCCTCGCTAGACGTTCGTCATCTGCAGATCCGCTCTGTCAGTCCCTCCATTGGTTACCGGTATTCTACCGTATTAAATATAAAATACTTTTACACACATACAAGGCTATTAACCAAACTGCACCAACATACATCTCTTCACTCATCTTAAAATATCTCCCTACCCGACCTCTCCGCCCTGCACAAGAGCTGCTTCTCTCATCCACTCATATTACTTGTTCACACTCAAAATTACAGGACTTTATCCGGGCTTCACCCACTCTTTAGAATGCCCTCCCAAGCACAATAAGACTCACCTCTAGTCTTCAAACCGTTAAATGTTCCCTGAAAACTCACCTCTTCAGACAAGGCCAGGGGCGGATTGGGATTGAAAACCAGCCTGGGAAATTTATGGAAGCAGCCCTAATAGGGGGGGGGGGGGGGTCTGTTGAGGGGGTGGAGTCTGTCAAATGGGAGGGATTACTGCTCACAAAGCCTGATTATATGCATACATGGAAAGTGCGCGCTTCAGGCGCACAGCAAAAATTTAGGGGCGTGGATTTGTGGGGAAGGGGTGTGGCCAAATAGTTGCAATTCACATTACACCACACAGTAGTGCCGCTTATACACATTGCACAAGGTAGAACTTCCTATACACACTGCGCCAGGTAGAGCACGTTATACATATTCCGCCAGATAGAGCACGTTATACACTTTGCGCCAGGTAGAGCACTGTATACACATTGCACCAGGTAGAGCAGGTTATACATATTGCACCAGGCAGAACACATTATACACATTGCACCAGGTAAAGCACATTATATACTTTGCGCCAGGCAGAGCACATTATACACAATGCACCAGGTAAAGCACATTGGCCCTCATTCCGAGTTGTTCGCTCGCTAGCTACTTTTAGCAGAAATGCAAACACAAAGCAGCCGCCCTCTAGGAGTGTATCTTAGCATAGCAGAATTGCTAACGAAAGATTAGCAATTCTGTCTATTAAGTATTTCCTTGCAGTTTCTGAGTAGCTCCAGACCTACTCCTAGATTGCGATCACCTCAGTCCGTTTAGTTCCTGGTTTGACGTCACAAACACACCCAGCGTCCGGCAAGCCACTCCAGCATTTTTACCTGGCACGCCTGCGTTTTTTAGCACACTCCCTGAATACGGCCAGTTTCCGCCCAGAAACACCCACTTTCTGTCAATCACACTACGATCAGCAGAGCCATTGAAAAGCTTTGTTCGCCCCTGAGGAAAATAGCATAGTTTTGTGTAAAATTGCTTAGCGCGTGCGCCCTGCTGTGCATACGCATGCGCAGAACTGCCGGATTATAGGCTATTAGCAATTCTGCTAAAAATAGCAGCGAGCGAACAACTCGGAATGACCACCATTATACACAATGCACCAGGTAAAACACATCATACATATTGCACCAGGTAGAACCTCCTATACACACTGCACCAGGTAGAGCACGTTATACACTTTGCACCAGGTAGAGCACGTTATACACTTTGCACCAGGTAGAGCACATTATACACTTTGCGCCAGGAAGAGCACGTTATACACTTTGCACCAGGTAGAGTACATTATACAGTTTGCACCAGGTAGAGCACGTTATACACTTTGCACCAGGTAGAGCACATTATACAGTTTGCACCAGGTAGAGCACGTTATACACATTGCACCAGGTAGAGCAGGGGAGGGTTAGGGGCTTAATGGGGGCTGTTGAGATTCTGATGGACGGGATGTCGCTGTCGGTATACTAACCCCTGGCATCCCGTCCATCGGCAAATAATACTGAACCCGTTCAAAGAACCAGGTACTATTAATGTTGCATGAGATGACTAATAAACAATAATGACGTCTTGTTTACCATCATGTTATTTAAATGAAGACACAGGGAAAATAATTTATTGTAATATATTAACACAATATATTACAATAATTTATTCATCATGCGTCTCCATATAAATAATTTTACTTTTATAATGCACTCACCCCCCTCTTCCCCTCCAGCACTCACCCAGGAGTTTCTTACTACCCAGCCTCCACACACACCCGCGGCTGCTGTCTCTTACCACCCCACCCACACACACTCAGATGGCCGCTGTCCCACTTCCCAAGTGCTCACCAGAAGCTGCTGTCCCACCACTGTAAGCTCACGAGCCGGCTCCTAACTCGATGCCCGGCGCTCAGCCGCAGCACAGACGAGTGAGGAGAGTGAGGGAGCTAGTGGAGGCAGAACTAAAATGACTGGATGACTTGAACGCTGTGTGCGGGCAGCTGAGCACAGAAAATTACAGCGACTCCGACTTTAAGTTGCGGCAGCCATGCATTGGGGGAGAGCAGCCAATGAGGGGAGCAGGGGACCCGGCTGGCCGGGATCTGATCCGGGGTCCCGGTGTCCCATTCCGCCCCTGGACAAGCCTATCAAATTCCAGACCCACCCACATAACCTTCAGTGCTTCCCTATCTAATTACATCCTCTCTGTACAGTACACATAACATCACATATCTTGTCTTTCTTTACTCTTACACCTTCCTGACCCTTGGCCAACATTGCTGGGTGATCATATCATACAACCCATTAAGAACCTAGCAATCTGGTGGACCATTATGCAATAGATAGCATCTATCCTTGTGTATCAATGCATATTTCCCTATAGATTGTAAGCTTGCGAGCAGGGTCTTCATACCTCTATGTCTGTCTTTTTTTACTCAGTTTTGCTCTATTACTGTTCTAATTGTAAAGCGCAATGGAATATGCTGCGCTATATAAGAAACTGTTAATAAAGAAATTCTCATACTAGTTGTGGAAAATGAAACCATGGCCTTCTATACTATGGAGAAAGACATCTTTGCAGACACATGGATTGGACGCCTGATCTGCACCTTACAAGCTTGGACAACTCTCTGTTGCATGAACAATAATCAGTGAGATTATAAAAGAATTAGGAGACTGTTAACTACACTATCTGTTTCAAAAGTGCCAAAACGACTTTGTATAGCAAATAGTTTTCATAAGAAAAAAAATATTTATTGAAATTTGGAATGGATAAATAGTTGAATAGAAGAGAAAATGGGCTAAATGAAATAGCTAGCGAGGAGCAGAGGATTATGTGCAAGTCTGGTCAGATTTATTTATTTTTTTAAATCGGCAATCATTTACATGGCATAACCAGGTTGTAAATGATTGTGAATGATTAAAAATCCAGCCAAACTCGCTCGAAATCCTGTACTTTCTACTTTACGCAGGCTATTTCATTTAGCCCCATATATATGATATGTTAAAGAGTGGATTCCTTTAAACCATGGTTTACAATTTAAACTGCGCCCTTAAGTGCATTATTTTACTGTTACAAGCGCGGCTTGAGGAAACGATGCAATAATAGGATTTTAATACCTACCGGTAAATCCTTTTCTCTTAGTCCATAGAGGATGCTGGGGATGCTTCAAGAACCATGGGGTATAGACAGGATCCGCAGGAGACATGGGCACTTTAAGACTTTGAATGGGTGTGAACTGGCTCCTCCCTCTATGCCCCTCCTCCAGAATCCAGTTTAAGTAACTGCCCAGGGAGACGGACATTTCGAGGAAAGAATTTATTGTTAAACCACGGTGAGCATCTAACCAGCTCACACCTCCAGTATGCCGCAGAGCGTGGCATTCAATAGAACACCAGCCGACGGCATGAAGAATATGCAGCAATATAACACAACCTATGTGTAAACACAACCAATAACAGCATAACGCATGCCACGGCATGAATAACGTCAGCAACAGGCTAACTTAAACGCAACACACCATGTATGTAACCATACCCTATAACTGCAGATACAGTACGCACTGGGACGGGTGCCCAGCATCCTCTACGGACTAAGAGAAAAGGATTTACCGGTAGGTATTAAAATCCTATTTTCTCATACGTCCTAGAGGATGCTGGGAACGCTTCAAGAACCATGGGGTTTATACCAAAGCTTCAGAGCGGGTGGGAGAGTGCGGATGACTCTGCAGCACCGATTGACCCAACAAGAGGTCCTCATCAGCCAGGGTATCAAACTTGTAAAACTTCGCAAAGGTGTTTGAACCCGACCAAGTAGCTGCTTTGCAAAGCCGTAATGCCGAGACCCCTCGGGCAGCCGCCCAGGATGCGCCCACCTTTCTGGTAGAATGGGTCTTCACCGATTTCAGTAACGGCAATCCAGCTGTAGAATGAGCCTGCTGAATCGTATTACAGATCCAGCGTGGAATAGTTTGCTTGGAAGCAGGAGCCCAAATCTTGTTGGGAGCATACAGGACAAACAGAGCCTCCGTTGTCCTAATCTGAGCCGTTCTGGCGACATAAATTTTCAAAGCTCTGACCACATCAAGAGACTTCTATTCCGTCAAGACTTCAGTAGTCACTGGCACCACAATAGGTTGGTTCATGTGAAACGATGAAACCACTTTTGGCAGAAAATTGCTGACGAGTTCTCAACTCCGCTCTATCCGTATGGAAGATTAAATAGGGGCACTTGTGGGACAAAGCCGCTGATTCAGACACCCGCCTTGCGGATGCCAAGGCCAACAGCCTGACCACTTTCCAAGTGACGAATTACAACTCTACCTTACGTAAAGGTTCAAAACTATGAGATTGCCGGAACTGCAACACCACGTTAAGACCCCATGGAGCTCCAGGGGGACACAAAGGGAGGTTGGATGTGTAACACTCCTTTTACGAAAGTTTGAACTTTTGTAAAGGAGGCCAATTGTTTTTGGAATAAAACCGATAAGGCTGAATCTGAACCTTAATCGAGCCCAACTTAAGACCCGCATCCACACCATCTTGAGAAAAAAGGAGAAAACAATCCCACTGGAATCTTCCGTAGAAGCCTTCTTGGATTCGCACCAAGACACATACTTTCTCCAAATATGGTGGTAATGTTTTTACGTTACTCCTCTACTGGTCTGAAGAAAAGTAGGGATGACTTCACTGGAAATATCCTCTCAGCTAGGATCCGGCGTTCACCTGAAGATCCGGATACCAGGTCCTCTTAGGCCAGTCTGGAACAGCGAGGATCACCTGAACCTTTGTTCTTCTTATGCTCTTTAGCATTTCTGGTAGAATGGGTCTTCACCGATTTCAGTAACGGCAATCCAGCTGTAGAATGAGCCTGCTGAATCGTATTACAGATCCAGCGTGCAATAGTCTGCTTGGAAGTAGGAGCCCAAATCTTGTTGGGAGCATACAGGACAAACAGAGCCTCCGTTGTCCTAATCTGAGCCGTTCTGGTGACATAAATTTTCAAAGCTCTGACCACATCGAGAGACTTCTATTTCGTCAAGACTTCAGTAGCCACTGGCACCACAATAGGTTGGTTCATGTGAAACGATGAAACCACTTTTGGCAGAAAATTGCTGACGAGTTCTCAACTCCGCTCTATCCGTATGGAAGATTAAATAGGGGCACTTGTGGGACAAAGCCGCTGATTCAGACACCCGCCTTGCGGATGCTAAGGCCAACAGCCTGACCACTTTCCAAGTGACGAATTACAACTCTACCTTACGTAAAGGTTCAAAACAATGAGATTGCCGGAACAGCAACACCACGTTAAGACCCCATGGAGCTCCAGGGGGACACAAAGGGAGGTTGGATGTGTAACACTCCTTTTACGAAAGTTCGAACTTTTGTAAAGGAGGCCAATTGTTTTTGGAATAAAACCGATAAGGCTGAATCTGAACCTTAATCGAGCCCAACTTAAGACCCGCATCCACACCATCTTGTGAAAAAAGGAGAAAACGATCCCACTGGAATCTTCCGTAGAAGCCTTCTTGGATTCGCACCAAGACACATACTTTCTCCAAATATGGTGGTAATGTTTTTACGTTACTCCTCTACTGGTCTGAAGAAAAGTAGGGATGACTTCACTGGAAATATCCTCTCAGCTAGGATCCGGCGTTCACCTGAAGATCCGGATACCAGATCCTCTTAGGCCAGTCTGGAACAATGAGGATCACCTGAACCTTTGTTCTTCTTATGCTCTTTAGCATTTTTGGAAAAAAAATGGAAGCGGAGGGGACGCATAGACCGACTGAAACACCCACGGAGTCATTAGGGTGTCCACTGCTATTGCTTGAGGGTCCCTTGACCTGTAACAATATCTCTGAAGCTTCTTATTGAGGAGAGACGCCATCTTGTCTATTTTAGGAATCCCTCAACGACTTGTCACTTCTGTGAAAACCTCTCCTGGATGGAGAACGTGTCTGCCGAGGAAGCCTACTTCCCAGTTGTCCACTCCTGGAACGAACATCGCTGACAGAGCGCACATATGATTTTGTCGCCCAGCGGAAGATCTTTCTGGCTTCTGCCATTGCTGCTTCGGTTTTTGTTTGTAGAAAACCGTTATAAACGGCCCTTACCTCTAGACCGTTAATGTGGTGACAAGTATCCTAACTTGACCCTCTTCCTTGGAAGTTTTCCTCCTGTGTGACAGCTTCCCCGCCTCGAAGGCATGCATCCGTGGTCCCTAGGATCCAGTCCTGGAACCCGAACCTGCGCTTATGAGAACTACGCCGCTACACAGGAGTGAAATTCGGGTCTTGAAAAAACAGGATTATCCCAGGTGGGAACCGGACCACTTGTCCAACTGGTCCCGCTAAAAACACTCTGGCATTTAACCTGCTTACTGAATGGCCTCGTAGGCCACAACCATCTTTTTTTATCAACAGAATGTAAGGATGGATTGACACTGTTGCAGATCTGACCCGACTCTGGATCCTCAGAGCTTTTTCCACTGGAAGAATCAAACTCTCAACAGTTCTGTATCTAATAGTATTTCCAACGCCGACAACCGCGTCGTTGGGATCAACAGTGATTCTGGCAAGTTCAGGAGCCAACCACTTTGTTGAAGAACTGTCAGGGAGAATGCAACGTTTTGCACAACTTGGTTTCTTGACCTCGCCGTAATCAGGAGAGCGTTCCAGTACAGAATAATAATGACTCTTTTACTATCGAAGGAAAACCATCATACCACCATCACTCCAGTGAATTGGTAATGACAATCCTGAATAGCGAACCCAGATAAGCCTAATGCGGAAGAAACCATAATTAGACCCCCTTTTTCCTTTTTCAGATTGGAGATCTCTGCCCTGACAGATTCTAGCTTGTAGTTCAACTTCTTAAGTAGAAATTTTTGGGATTTTAGATATAGGATTTTTTTTTTGTGTGTGTGACCGGGACAGCAGGACAATGACCTGATCCTGACACAACTCTAGTATGGCATCGCATACTACCTCCCCGTCCAGAGGAGAATCAGTAAGGTCTATTTGAAAAATCAGTGAGGGGAAACATCTGGAAACTGCAGTATGTCCCCCTTGGGGCTCTATTCTTAAACTCACTGTTCCATGTCCGTTCCAGGACTGACTGAAGAGTATTATACGTGGTCCCACCGGTGTGGGCTCCCGCAAGATAGACACAGCGTCATGTGGTGGATGTGGCAGAAACAGAGGATGATTTCTGCTTCTGCGAACTTGAAAAGACTGCTGACCTCTTACCTTTTCACCTTCCTCTACCTGCAAAGAAAGGGAAATCTGTATCTATTCGGTCGAAATGACTGCATCCTACAATAATGCGTCACCAACCGTTGTGAGGGAACATAGGGCAAGAAGGTAGACTTACCAGTGGTATCTGCCGAGATCAACTTAACAAGGCCATCTCCAAACCAGGTTTCACCTTCATAGGGAAGAGACTCCAGTTCTTCTCGGAGTCAGCCTCAGCATTCCATTGGTGAATCCACAACGCCCTCCTAGTCGAGACCGCCATGGAATTGGCCCGCGAACCCAAGAGTCCTATATCCCTTGTGGTCGCATGGCAGTCTGCTGCAATGTTATAGATATTACCCAACTTAAGGAGTACCCTGCATACAACTACTCCCCCATGCGCACGTAATGCAAGTATAATCAACATACACGCGGACACATAATTAGAGTATCACATATCTTCCTGCATACGATCCTTTGTGACAGGGCTCCGTGCAGAACAGGGGGTGACTCTCACTTTATTCTATCCATGGCGGGGGGGAAATAAACACTCGGAATCCTCTTGAGGATTTGAAAACATCTTGTCATGGCCGCTCAGCACATGAGAAAGAATAACTTTACCTCAGCATTCATTATAAACTTTAAATACACCTATGAACACAAATATCTATATATATATAACTCATATACAGTATAAATATCCCTTTTGACAGGAACAGCAGGGTCCCTAGTGACGTTAATACGTTCTTAAAGTGTATGAAACATGTACTGAATGCCGATTTTGTGGATCTAGTCAGGAAACATTATGGTCGACATAAGAAACAGTATTCGTGTCGATCTCCGGGAGTAGTAACTGGGCAAAATAAAATTTTTGCGATCCCGAGGGGTCTGAGGGAAATTTATTCTATGAATATGACACCCTCCATAAATATTACTACGTCTGTGTTCGTGCCACAGACCTATGCAACCTTACTATACATACATATACATATAGGTATAGCCCTTTCTGATATGCATCACATTATCATGCCAATTTTTACCCAGTCAGATATTGTTGGTGCTGACAGGGTCACCACAACACGTCTGTGTCTCCCATATAGTTTTCTCTTGGGAAGAACATACATCTACTGACATGTTGACACTTATTTACATGTACCAAGTACCATTAGGAGTCGGCGGTGCCGACAAAGTATTTCTCACAGTCGTTTGTGGCAGAGCACTCAGCTTCAGATATGCCGACACACGTGTGCCAAACACCCACCGACATTACACTGGCTATAAGGGATAGACCCCAGTACATTCTGTCAGGGAAACACAGAAGGAGTTTACCAGCTCATTTCCACAGTGCTCATTATATAGTGTGCTTTTTATTTTTAACTTATAATGCACGTGCACCAAACAACTGTCCCCCCCCCCCCCCCCCCTTGTTTTTCACTGTGATCTGTACAGCAGTGTTTTGGAAGGACCAGCATCTCTGTGAGGAGAAAATGGCGCTGAAATGAGCTGTAAGGGGGAAGCCCCGCCCCCTTTATGGTGCGCTTCAGCCCCGCTATTTCTTACATATATTTATACTGGCAGGGGTCAAATCTAGTGCCTGGGCACTTATATATTCGTTTGCCAGTCTCTGTTGAGGATTTATATGCTACCCAGGGCAACACCCCCCCCCCCCCGTGCCCTGCACCCTACAGTGCCTGTGTGTGTGGGAGCATGGCGCACAGCGCAGCCGCTGTGCGGTACCTCAAAGCCGTCACTGAAGTCTTCTGATCTTCTTCTACTCACCCGTCTTCTGACTTCTGGCTCTGCAAGGGGGGTGACGGCGGGCTCTGGGAACGAGCATCTGCGCGTATCTAGCGATCAGACCCTCTGGAGCTAATGGTGTACAGTAGCCAAAAAAACTCACAGAAGTAGGTCTGCTTCTCTCCCCTAAGTCCCACGATGCAGGGAGACTGTTGCCAGCAGTGCTCCCTGAAAATAATAAACCTAACATAAAGTCTTTTCAGAGAAACTCAGTAGAGCTCCCCTGTGTGTGACCAGTCTCACTGGGCACAGAATCTAAACTGGAGTCTGGAGGAGGGGCATAGAGGAAGGAGCCAGTTCACACCCATTCAAAGCAGAGTTGCCTACCCTCCCTCATTCTGCAGGAGACTCCCTGAAATACTAGCAATCTCCCTCACTCCCTCAATAGACCAGCAATCTTCCTGATTTTACTTTACATTCTTGGGGTAAAAAAAGAAATAAGAAATACATACATTAAAAGGAGTTCATTAGTGCCATTTCCCTGCATTGTTATAAGGCACAATGATCCCTATGGCTACATGCATTTTAAATAAGGTTTCTCGCGGCCACTTACAGTATATGGAACCTCTTGTAAAACACAATACACGAACAATTCCTGAAAAATATCAGTGTCTTTTCTTCAACAAGTAGATCTTACAAACTTTGGGGCTCATTTACATTTGGATTTAAGTCATTTTTATGACACGCCTCTCCAATGTAGCAGTACGCATCTGCGCTGATAGATGTTACTTTCACAATCTCCCTGAAATGCTTTTTCAAAAAGTAGGCAAGTATGATTCAAAGTCTTAAAGTGCCCATGTCTCCTGCGGATCCCGTCTATACCCCATGGTTCTTGAAGCGTCCCCAGCATCCTCTAGGACGTATGAGAAATGTTTTATTGGCATAATACAAAAGTATGAGTTAATAATATATCACTGCGTTCAGACTTCTTTCTTAATATAAATATCCTCAATGTTAGAAAGCTGCTGTGCTGTACGTGATGATATTTTATATTAATAATAACTGCAAGTTCCAACTGTAGATAAGTGTCAAACCTTCTGCTGAATATTCGCCTCATTACTTGGACACTGAATTTTGCATGTTTTTGTGGCATGTGGAATTCCATGCTGCCACCCAAACCTTGCCTTAGAGAGCAGAATGTGAATGCGTCATCTCAGATTTCCTAATAGACTATGGGCCTAATTCTGAGTTGATCGCAGCATCAAATTTGTTAGCAGTTGGGCAAAACCATGGCCCTCATTCTGAGTTGTTCGCTCGTTCTTTTTCATCGCATCGCAGCGATTTTCCGCAAATACACACACACACACGCATATATTTATCTTAATATAGGAAATAGGGGGGCACCAATATTTATCTTGCCTCCGGGCGACTGTGACGAACTTACGCCACTGAATACACCCACACATTATCTGAGTTCCAAAGCTCATTGATGTATATATTTGTTAATGAAAAGGATATGGATTCAATATATATTACAAAGTACAGTATACCTATAGTTACATGGTTACACTCACACAGTAAGCAGTTAGAACATATAATTACATACAGTTACATACAGTTACATACAGTTACATGCCAGCGATACAATTACCATTCCCTCCAATGCATCTTATGTCTCTCTCTCTCTCTGTAAATAAAAACAGGAACTGATCTGGCAACCTCCTGTGTGGTCAGCAGAGTGTTATCTAGTTTCTGGGGGAGGGATTCACGATGAGTCACCAGTTCCTTTGTATATGCTGAACAGGTTTAGCCTTGGGAAAATCCAAAGGGGCTGGCCTGAGTTTCCTGTTTGGAATATCTATTGTTCCAATAAAAGTGATTTTAGCTTTTATACATTTAATCATAATTCCGTGTTGCAATGTCCTACAACTTAATAACAAGTATCAAATGAATTCACACATTAATCTGGTCATTTTAACAGTAAACACGACAGGTCTATCTTGTTTCGTTCAAATAATACACATTCATGACATTACTTCATTAGATAATTTTAAATCATCATGATGTCTGGCGCTTGATATCACTATAATCATGTACTGCATGAAATAAGTGTCGAATCCATCTCTGTAGCATGTCCGTGTAAATGCGTGTGTTACCATATTTTGCTGTGCTTGCTGCACGTATTTGCAAGTATAGCGACTCATATGTGTGTAGTTTGTATGTTCTTTTTATGTAATATTTTTGACTTCGACAGAGAGGACTCCTCAGTCTTGACAGTGACATGGCCTGCAGGACTACTAACGTTCCTGACTGAGGAGGAAGTTGACATTGTGGGAGTTGGTGGTGTGGCTTGCAGGTGCTTGGGTACAGGAGGAAGAAGGGATTTATGTGTCAGTGGACTGCTTATGCTCTTACCCAAAGTTTCACAACTTGAAACTGACTTCTGATGATTGCGCTGCAGGTGACGTATAAGGGAGGATGTTCCTAGGTGGTTAACATCCTTACCCCTACTTATTACAGATTGACAGAGGCAACAGATGGCTTAACACCTGTTGTCCGGATTTGTGGATAAATACACACCGAAGAGGTGGCTTTTTTGGTAGTTTGCCCAGGCATCACAATGAGCTTCTTCATCCCATGGACAACAGGTGTCTCCCCCGGTGCCTGACTTAAACACACCACATCACCATCAGAATCCTCATCGTCAACTTCCTCCTCAGCGCCAGCAACACCCATACCCTCATCCTTGTGTTCTTCAACAGTGACATCTTCAATTTGAATATCAGGAACTGGACTGTGGGTGCTCCTACCAGCACTTGCAGGGGGTGTGCAAATGGTGGAAAGAGCCACCTCTTCCCATCCAGTGTTGGGAAATTCAGGCTTCGGAACCGCCAACACACTTGGACTCTTCTTGGGGATTTGTGATACCATCTCAGAACGCACAGTTCTTTTCTGTGCTTTTTCCAGCTTAACTCTTAATTTTTCAAGTGGGAGGATGAGGGCTTCCATCATCATGTGAAGCTGAACCACTAGTCATGAACATAGGCCAGGGCCTCAGCCGTTCCTTGCCACTCCGTGTCGTAAATGGCATATTGGCAAGTTTACGTTTCTACTCAGACCATTTACATTTCTTTTTTTGGTTCTTTTTACTGAACTTTGGCTTTTTGGATTTTACATGCCCTCTACTATCACATTGGGCATCGTCCTTGGCAGACGACGTTGATGGCATTTCATCGTCTATGTCACGGCTAGTGGCAGCAGCTTCAGCACTAAGAGGAAGTGGTTCTTGATCTTTCCCTATTTTCTACTCCAAATTTTTGTTCTCCATTATGTTTCTGGAGTTAAATAACACAATATGCGGCACAAGAATGACTGATGGCTGATGCACAGGACACTACCACTGGTCTGATGCAGGACAACACAGCAACACTGTAAGGGACTTGTTGTTGTTGTTGTTGTTATTATTATTATTATTATTATTATTATAATACGGCAGCAGTGGACATATAGCAGCAGCGTATACCATTGTGACTGCCTGGTCACTGGAATGACTGATGGCCAGGACACTACCACTGGTCTGATGCAGCACAACACAGCAACACTGTAAGGGACTTGTTGTTATTATTATTATTATTATTATTATTATCATTATTATTATCAACAACAACAACAACAACAACAACAACAACAACAAGTCCCTTACAGTGTTGCTGTGTTGTGCTGCATCAGACCAGTGGTAGTGTCCTGGCCATCAGTCATTCCAGTGACCAGGCAGTCACAATGGTATACGCTGCTGCTATATGTCCACTGCTGCTGTATTATAATAATAATAATAATATTATTATTATTATTATTATTATTATTATTATAATACAGCAGCAGTGGACATATAGCAGCAGCGTATACCATTGTGACTGCCTGGTCACTGGAATGACTGATGGCCAGGACACTACCACTGGTCTGATGCAGCACAACACACCACCACTGAACTGATGCAGCACAACACAGCACCACTGGACAGCACTGGACATATGGCAGCAGAGAACAAAAGCACTGTGACTGGAAAGATTCAGCATAAGACACGTCCTCTCTCTACACTCTCCAATGCTGGAGTGAAAATTGCGGGGACGCGTGTCTCCTTATATGGAATCCAACCCCCGCGAGAATCCGACTGCCTAGCTCTGAACCGGACTCGAATGGTGAAGTTCTGTACAGTTCGGTTCTCTGAGAACAGAACCCGCTCATCCCTAGTATACACACACACACACCATGAAAGTAAATTTTTATATAAACATACATACAAACTTACACACTCACACATACAGTACTTATCTAGTGTTCCACAGAGCGCCTTGGTCCCCTTGTCAAGTAGAATCCTTAGCAGAGCCGGCCCTAGGCACAGGCAAACTAGGCAAATGCCTAGGGGCACAAGCAGCTTCTGCTGATTAAAATTATATGCAGCATGCCTATATTCTGTGTGTGACTGTGGCTCTATCTGCATACGAAATGTTACGTTACAGTATATTTCTGGAAATCACTGTAACGTAGCATTTCGTATGCACATACAGTGTTTGTTATAAGGACATCAATAATGTATGTTATATGTGTAAGGGGCATTACTGTCTGGTATTATGTGTATAAATGCATTACTAACGTGTGGCATTATGTGTATAAGGTGCTCTACTGTGTACGCATAGAAAGGGCACTACTGTGTGGTCTAATGTGAATAATGAGCAATATGGTGTGGTGTAATGTGAATAAGGAGCAATACTGTGTGATGTAACTAATGTGAATAAGGGGCACTACTGTCAGGAGTAACGTCTATAAGGTACAGTGGTACTACTGTGTGAATAATGGTCACTATCGCATGATAAAATGTGAATAAAGTTGCACTACTGTGTGGCGTAATTTGAATTGGGGGTACTATTGTGTGGCCATGCCCCTTCCCAGCAAGAACATGCCCCTTTTTGGGTTGTGCGCTGAATGTGCACCCTGTTCCTATTAAAAATATAGGGGCCAGGAGTACCAAAAATGAGGACTGCTATGAGTGAGGGGTGATGGTGCTGTGAAAGGGGTGCAGGGTCTCAGGTGGAACTAGCGGCGGTGCTAGGGGGCACCAGCCAAAATCTTGCCTAGGGCATCATATTGGTTAGGGCCGGCACTGATCCATAGAGTACCTGTAAATAAAAAAATTATTACCTAATCCGGTGTAAATTGGTCATCTTCAATCCATGTAGACATCCAGGGGTTAAAAAAATAGGACAAAAAAATCCCGGTCCACGCATTTTAAGGGGATCCATGTGTACACATGGATCCCCTTTCCCCGAATGCCAGGACCCCTCATGTCTCCTGTCACTTGGGGACACCAGCCAGTCAGGAAGCGCAAGGTCATAACGCCTTCCTGACTGTAGGCTAAAGGTCTGCCAATCAAGCGGAGCGCATAGGCAGTAATGGGGAATTAAATCCCCATTATCACCTATGGTGGGAACTTGCGGACTTCGGTAGACCGCAAGGTTAATTGAGGTCACCCACAAGGAAATAGGTGAGTATATATATATTTTTTACAGGTACCCTAAGGATTCTACTGGACAAGTGGTCGTGAATGGCGGTGGGGGATGTAGGTAATTGTGTGTAAGTGTGTGTAAGTGTGATTTTTTTAAAGTTGTATTGTTACGGTGTGTGTATTGTCTTTGAATATTGTATTTGAATATTTCTTTTGTTATGGAACTACAGGTACCAGCTGACCCTTTAATGCCCAACATGCTGGTACTTGTGGTTCTCCAAGTAGCAGCATGTTTGGGAGTCTTTCTGGGACTTGTAGTTCCACAGCAAAAGACAATATTTATTTCTATTTTTACACTAAAGCTATGAAGTCGCCACACACAGCCTAGCAGTGGCGGCTATAGCCCCGGGGTTCATCCCTGGACCTTGCGTGCCTGGAGGAGAGACCCCTTTATTGGAGGATCCCCACTCCCCCAGGGAACCCCAGCCAGGAGTATTAGTTGGGGGAGTAATGCCATGGCCACAGGGACCAGTATAAATGTGTCCCCCGGCTGTGGCATTACCTCCTTGACAAGTGGAGCCCGGTGCTGGTTTCAAAAATATGGAGGACCCATACGTCCTTTTTTCCATATATTTTTGAAAACAGGACTGGTCCAGGAGCCCGGTGCTGATTTTTAAAGTACCGGGAACCCCTACCCATTTTTCCCCGATATTTTAACAGGGTTGGGTATGTGTGACCAGCGCTCAGGAAATCGGCGGTCAGCATACCTCCGCTGGATCCCGGCAGCGGAATGCCAGCGAGGGGGGGGTGAGCACAACAAGCCCCTTGCAGGCACGGTGGCGACCACTCTATTAGTGTCGTGGACACCCCCAAGTGGGAATAGCCCATCATGGGGGTGGGATGTAAATGCAATCTCGAATCAAATCAGGACCTTAGTAAATTTAATTTCCACAATTGTCTCTCAATATTATTATATCATCCCATCAATATATCTATGGCTAAATAAATTTCTCTACTCTCCATTTATTTTTCCTACGGTACATCCATTTTGAGTTCTGCTGATTTAATGCTTATGTTTATCCAGCCTATTTACACCTTCTCCTCTCACTTGTTACTCACTGCCTGAGGAAGCTATTGAGCTGTGAAATGCATTGCAAGAGACCACAAAGTGAGACGTTCTATTTTTATAATTTTCTTTTATTTTTACATTTAATTGATCCACATTTTTAAAGTGTTTTTAGGTCAATTGACTTTTTAGTGCAAAGAGCCTAGTTAATTTTAATATCACTTTATTCATTTATTTTTATATATAATTAATCCATATACCACTATAGTATCCACTGAGGGGTACATTTACTAAGATGGGAGATATATGTAAGATGGGATGTTGCCCTTAGCAACCATTCAGATTCTACTTCTTCTAGAAGCTACTATCTGGAATCTGATTGGTTGCTATGGACAACATCCCATCTTAAATAGAACTCTCATCTTAGTAAATTTACCCCTGATTGTCTATTGTAGGAATATGAAAGTTCCAAGACATGCTTGTCTGTCTGTCTGTCTGTCTGTCTGTCTGTCTGTCTGTCTGTCTATCTATCTATCTATCTATCTATCTATCTATCTATCTATCTACGCAACAAAGAACGAGGCGGCACTCAGAGACTTGCAGTGAAAAAAAGCAGTTTATTCCAATCACATCAACATTTTCGGGGATGAACTCATCTTCATCAGGATACAGAACAGTGAAAATAGTGAACAATAAATAGGTACACTCACCCACCACACATCCCCAATATCCTTATACTTGCAGAACACTTGTGTGTGTCCCAAAACACTCCTCTCATATTTTGGGACACACACAAGTGTTCTGCAAGTATTAGTATATTCTGTTCTGTGTGTAGTCTTTATGTGCACAGTGTGATGTATATTAATGTTTTAATGTTTATTTTGTATATTGTTGATATATAGTGTAACTTCATGGCCACAGGGTTAAGCAGCGCTATTTCTTAAATGTTGTCTGGAAAGAGGGTTTTGTTTTTTAAATGTCACTTTTAGATGTGTTCACTTGAGTGCAGATGATTGCCTCTTAGCCATTTTTCACAGTGCCTGCAGTTGTTATGTATTAGCACATTTTTTATACTCTGCACAAACCTCATTAATGCAGATAGTAAATGCACAATCCGGTCTACTATGCCTGGATAATATTTTTGATAATCACAGTGAGTGAGGCTAATGTTTTTTTTTACACTTTTGCAGCGCCGTTTATATGTTGCAATGACTACATTCTTGTGTGTTACAGCATCACCGCGGTTACACTGCCGGGACCCACAATGTCACTTCCACCAGAAGTTGGTAACCCAGAAGTGTGGACAACGGAACCGGGGACGGCGTGGATGCGGTGATCTGCGGTAGAGAAGTCTGGTGAGTGAGTATACCTATTTATTGTTCACTATTAGCACTGTTCTGCATCCTGATGAAGGAGAGTGCATCCCCGAAACGTTGATGTGATGTGAATACACTGTTTTTTTTCACTGCAAGTCTCCAAGTGCCACCTCGTTCTTTGAGTATATGGGGGTTGCTATACCCAAGTCGAGGGCACCGGAGCAAGTAAGCCCTGCGAGGCACTGATGGTGTGTGTCTGTGTGTGTGTGTGTGTGTGTATATATATATATATATATATACACACATACATACAGGTGCAAAAGTTCATTTATTTCAGTAATTCAACTTAAAAGGTGAAACTAATATATTATATAGACTCATTACATGCAAAGTGGGATATTTCAAGCCTTTATTTGTTATAGTTTTGATGATTGTGGCTTACAGTTTAAGAAACCCCAAATCCAAAATCTCAGAAAATTAGAATATTACATAAAAGTAATAAAAAAAGGATTTTAAATACAGAAATGTCGGCCCTCTGAAAAGTCTAATCATGCTTATGTACTCAGTACTTGGTTTGGGCCCCTTTTGCATGAATTAGTGCCTCAATGCGGCGTGGCATGGATTCTATCAGCCTGTGGCACTGCTGAGGTGTTATGGAAGACCAGGATGCTTCAATAGTGGCCTCCAGCTCCTCTGCATTGTTCGGTCTCATGTCTCTCATATATATACACACACAATGTTACTCTGGCACTCACGGCTTCCCCCATAGGGGGTAATTACAACCCATTTGCATGCTGCGTTTCATTGCTGCGGTGCGAATGGGTCTGAACTGCGCATACAAGGTGGCCACATTGTGGCACTGCGTACGTAGAAAGCGGTCACCGCAAGAAGATTGACAGAAGAAAGACGTTCCGGTATGTCAACTCACTGTTTTCCGGGCGTGGAGATCCGAATGCAGGCGTGTCCTGGAGGGCGGATGTCTGACGTCAATTATGGGACCTTCATCGCTGTAGCCATCGCACAGGGTAAGTAACTGCAGGGCTAGTCTTGTTTTACACAAAACTTTTTTAGCATAGCAGGGCTGCACAAGAGATCGCAGCACTGCTATGCTAAAATACACTCCCCCATAGGTGGCGTCTAGTTGATCGCACGTGTATCAAAAAGTTGCTACGTGTGATCAACTCGGAATGACCCCCTTAGGGTGTTGCTTGCTCCGGTGCCCTGCCCAGGGGCCACGTCCCTTATGCAATACAGATGAATATAGAGGCGGCACTCTGAAACTTGTAACTTAAACCAAAAACGTGTATTGTGAGGTCAACGTTTCGGGGACCACCTCCCCGTCTTCAGGACAACAGTACAATATGAAAACAAACATTTATATGCATCAACTTACCCCACATCATGTCTCCCCACCGGCGTACGCCACGGCCCCGCCAGCCAAACTTCCTGCCCGGCATCCTGCTGCGCACCATGTGATGCGGAAGTGACATCCTGGCACTCAGCCGGCCGCGTAGCCATGGCAACACTTTACAACAAACATAAACACACACCGCATATTCTGTTAACGTTTAGAAACTACTATGTGACATCGCATTAGTGAATAGTTTATAAGGGAATATCTCACTTAATTATTTACTGATATTCAATGTGATGTAATCGTCATTATGCAGTGTTAATATGTGATAGTACAGTGCATTATGTCCCTTATACATACTGCCAGTACTAATGGTGCCACGTGCAAAAACTTCCAAATCGTCTATGAATTTATATAGTAGTATCTACACGTGACGTAACCAGAGCCGGCCCTAACCAATTTGATGCCCTAGGCAAAATTTTGGCTGGTGCCCCCTAGCACCACCACTGGTTCCGCCTCTGACCTTGCACCTTTTTCCCAGCACCATCACCCCTCACCTATAGCAGTGCTTATTTTGGTGTTTGTACCCCC
Source organism: Pseudophryne corroboree (assembly GCF_028390025.1). Classification (NCBI taxonomy): domain Eukaryota; kingdom Metazoa; phylum Chordata; class Amphibia; order Anura; family Myobatrachidae; genus Pseudophryne; species Pseudophryne corroboree. The sequence goes on from NC_086445.1 coordinate 391,325,813, forward strand.
TATATTTTAAATAGGAACAGTTCACACATTTGGCACACAGCCCAAAAAGGGGTGTGTTTTTGCTGGCAAGGGGCATGGCCACACAATATTAACACCAATTCCAATTACGCCACACAGTACTGCAACTTTATTTACATTTTATCTTGCGATAGTGTCGATAATTCATATTACATCCCACAGTAGCATCACTTTACCTTATAAACGTTACTCCTCACAGCAGAGCCCCTTATTCACATTACATCACACTGAATTGCTCCTTATTCACATTACACCACATTCTATTGCTCTTTATTCACATTAGATGACACAGTAGTGCCCTTTCTATATGCAACGCCACATAGTAGAGCACCTTATACACATAATGCCACACATTAGTAATGCATTTATATACCTAATTCCACACAGTAATGTCCCTTACACATATTAGACACCTTATTAATGTCCTTATAAACATAATGCGCCTTACACATTATGACAACCTTTATTAATGCCCTTTTACACATAATGTCCCTTACACATATGCCGCATATTATTAATGCCCTTATACACATAATGACACACATAGTGCCCCCTACACATTTGCTGCACATTATTAGTGCCCCTATACACATAATAACACACATAGTGCCCCTTACACATATGTTGCACATTATTAATCCATTTTTACATGATACACATAATGCTCCTTACACATATTCCGAATACTACTGCACAACCAACCCACTCACATGCACACAGCACTCACACTGCCACTATCACTGTGACCTCTGCCTCTGCTTGGATACAGATGTGTCCTCATAAATCTTGCATCAATGCTAACATCGGGCACACCTTTTTTTTATGAAAATGCATCTTATTTGCATTCCTATGTGGCTAGGATGCACAAGCAGCTTCTACTGATTAAAATGATATACAGCATGCCTGTATACTGTGTGAGACTGTGGCTGTATCTGCATATGAAATGTTACACACAGAATATAGGCATGCCGCATATCATTTTAATCAGCAGAAGCTGCTGATGCCCCTAGGCATATCAAATGCCCTAGGCATTTGCTTAGTTTGCCTATGCCTATGGCCGGCTCTGCACGTAACCCAATCACAGCAATACATTGTGTGTGTATTTTACTAAAAACTTACATTATTTATCAAAATGTGCAGTATAAAAACATTTAACAAAATATATATATAAAGCAGCATTAGTACTAACAAGTGTGGATACTCCTTACCCCCTCCATACATTCATTTTACATATATTTTATATTACTTGTATACTCATACCGAAGTATTTCAGCTGACTCATTAACCCTAACCTGTAATTTCCTTCTCTATGTAATAGTACCCTCAAGGTAGTTACAGCTAGATTGTGCATTCCATACCCGGCATGCTGATTAATAACATCAACCTAGTTTTATAGAAAATTAATCAGCCCTAAACTATCATTCAGGCCCCCTGGTCTCAGTGTGTTTAACCTGTGAATCCACATTGACTCTAACTGCAAAAGCTTTTTGTCTCTATTTCCTCCTCTAAGTGATTCTGGGACGTGATCTATTATCCGGTGTTTAAACATTGCCATCCCATGTCTATGCTCAAGGAAATGGCATGCCACAGACTGCTCTCCATTTCCAGAGGCCAATGCATTTCTAATGACCTGCCTGTGTTTTGCCATCCTGATTTTAAATTGGCATTTGGTCTTGCCTATATAATAGCGCCCACACGGGCACATAATGGCATACAACACGTATTTGGTGCTGCACGTTAGAGGCCATTTGATGGAGAATTTCTTCCACCTGAAAGGGTGAGAGATGCTGTCTCCTGCTGACATGTGTGAGCAGGTTGTGCAACCTTTGTACTTAAAACACCCGTTCTTAAGTGGCAAAAAATTTGGTGGGAATAATTTTCAGTTTTGACATGTCTGTTTTCATGATCATGTCCCTGATACTCCTGCCCCTATTATAGCTTGGCATCAGTCTTTTATCCTAAAAAAACTTTAAGTCAGGGTCGGTAGACACTATGGGCCATAAAGTTTTCATCTTTTTCTTAATGAGCTCACTTTTTACGTTGAACTCACTCACCCATGGTATTACTTTACCCATGGAGCAACACCTCCAGGCTACTCTGCTGTGCCCACTTTTGAGCTGATCTTAACAATTTCAATGGGTAGCCCCTTTGTAAAAATTTCTGTTCCATCTGATCCAGTTGTTTTATAGTTTCACCCTCATGATTATTGACTCTGCACACTCTCAGAAACTGTGAGTATGGAAGGCCTTTAATAGTTGCTGGAGGGTGGAAACTATTGTATCTTAAGATGGTGTTGCGATCTGTCGGTTTATTATACAACCCCGTCACTATCGGACCATTTTGAATTCTAATACGGATATATAGAAAACAAATCTCAGATTGACTACTAGTCATAGTCAGCTTAATGGGACTATTAGTGGAGTTGTGGTAGATACCAACTTATATAACTCCTGCTCTGTCCCCCTCCAAAACAGGAGCAGGTCATCAATATATTGAAAATAGACACACAGCCGCTGCACCACCTCAGGATCAGAAAAGAACAATGCCCTCTCTATTTCCCACATAAATGAATTGGCGAACGAGGGTGCCACGGAAGAACCCATGGCACACCCCGTTCGCTGTCTGTAATATTTATTATCAAAGATGGAAAAATTGTGGGAAAAGGTAAATTCTATCAATGTCATAAGAAAGTCTATGTCAGGGCCCTCGTACCTCACATTCCCAATAATTAACTGTCTTACAGCCTGCAACCCCTGAGCATGGGGTATGCAGGTGCACAAGCTGGTGACATCAATTGTAGCCAATATTACATCAGTTGGTATACTATCAATTGTTAAGAATTTTCTGAGCAAAGTGATTGAATTCTTCAGGTGAGTGAAGGTACCCTGAATGCAAGGCTGCAGGAAAGCATCCAAGTAAATAGCAACTGGTTCGCACAGAGACCCACGGGCCGATATAATCGGTCTGCCCGGGGCCCTCTGTGTGTCCTTGTGACTCTTAGGAATCATGTAGAATAATGGAATCAGAGGTTGGTCTTGACACAATTTGGTAACAATGTTTGCTGAAATAATGCCATGCTGCTGAGCTTGTTGTAATATCCTCAATAACTCAGTTCTATAGTACTGTGAAGGATCTTTGGCCAATCTGCAGTATGTGTCCCCATCATTCAAAAGCCTATAACAGTTGGTCTTATATTCTTCAATCCCTTGAATCACTATGGCCCCTCCCTTGTCCGCGTTGCGGATGATGTTGTCCTTTCTACTACCCCGTGCCTTAAGAGCATGGCGTTCATCCTGATACAGATTATGGTATTTATGAGGTACATTGCCACCTCCTGTAGCTTCCAGCATCCTGTGGAATGTTGGAATGATGTGATCTGTATCACAGGATCAAAACGGAACTTGGGTCCCAATTTCTGTATACATGGGGGCACTACAGATTTTTCTTTAGATTGTACTTCTTTACTAAAATGTTTCTTAATTTTTAAAGTGCGGTGCAATTTGAATGTGTCCACCTTCCATCTAAAATCGTTCCCAAAATTAGCAGGGACATAGGTAAGACCCTTATTTACAGGGCCGGTGCAAGGTAATTTGGCACCCTAGGCAAAACTTATGCACCCCCCCCTACTCTGTGCCTCTCATACCCTTCACTGTCAAACAGCCCCCCCTTTATTCTGTGTCACTCAGCAAACCACCCCCCCAATCTATGTCTCTCAGCAACGTTCACTGGCGGCTACTCTGTCTCACGGGTGCCTGTGAGCCGTGGGCGCAGCAGTCTGTAATGTTGGCATCGCGCTCCCTGGGTCCTGGAAGCCTGCAAAGTAGGAGGCAGTTGTGCCGTCCAGCTGTCCCCATATGTATTCTGCATTGTGCTGTCCGCCCTCTCCGCATCTGTATGTGCTGCATTGTGGTGCTGGCCCCCACCCCATCTGTATGTATTGCATTATGTTGCCCCATATTAATATATATATATATATATATATATATATATGTAATGTAGAGAGAGAGAGAGAGAGAGAGAGAGAGAACTCACCAGCCTGTGTCCACGTAAGCCCACTAATGGTGCCATCAGATGACGTCTTACGCCTTCACTAGGATAGCCATCTGGCCAGCAAGCCTCTGCATCCATTGACAGAACAACACCCCTGCTCCCCTACGCCAGTACATCATTATGTCACACCGGACCAGCACTCTCCCTCACTGAATCAGCTGCTCCGGTACCTTCTGGATCCAAATAAATAATTTTCCATACAAACACACAACGGCACTTGGAGTCTTAAATTTAACTTTCACACTGGGCGACTTTGAGCTAAAAGCAGCTCACTTTTGGTGTGTTGAGCTGCTTTCAGTCACCCAGTGTGTATGCCCCAGCGATGAGCGCTGATGCGCGCTCCCACTTCATCGCCGGCGGCCGGCGTTCATCTGCTGATATTACCAGTAAATGAACGGCAGGGTGAACAGCTTTCCATAGCGTCCTTCTATGGAAAGCCGTTCACCCCCGCTGACATCGCTGGGAAGGGGGAAAAAAATTGCTCAGTGTGTATACACCTTAAGTGTATTCATAATCTATATCCAACATTTTGGGGCTGGATCGCCCCTTTGTCAAGGGGATTTACCTTGGCAAAGGGGCAATCTAGTCCCGAAACGTTGGGTATAGACGTGAATACACTAAGTTAAATGTAAGACTCTGGTGCCGCTGTGTGTTTGTATAAAAAAAAATATTTTTTAAATAATAGTAAAAATAAATAAATTTAAAAAAAAAAATATATATATATATATATATATATATATATATACACACACACAATATCTACACCATTATATGTTGCTGTACAGTACTTGGCTTGTTATGGCCTCTCCAGCTGTGATGTCACTACAAGTCCCAGCACATTCAGCTGACAAGATCTGCTGGAACTTGTAGTCCCACTACATATGGACAGGCGCAGTCAGCAATCAAATTACTCTTAGACCCCCTACCTCTTCTTAAACAGCTCATGTACCAGAGCTGTCCCCAACTGCATAAGACCAATCTGTCTGTGGACGGCAGGGACGGATTGGGAACTAAAAGTCCTGGAAAAATTTCTAGAAAAGGCCCCATGTGGGCAACACCAAATCAATGGTAGGCGGAGCCAACACCAAAGTAGGCGGGATCAGTACACAAGGCCATAAATATGGGGTGCGAGCAGTGCCATCGCGAAAAGGTCCTCGGGGCAGCACCCTGTGCTTTGGATGTACTTAGAATTGAAACTTTTTTTTCCATGTGCCTCCAGACTGGCACTGCACTGTAAATGCACAGTATGAGCCCAAATTCAAATTACGCCACACAGTAGGAGCCAAATTCAGATTACGCCACACGGTATGAGCCCAAATTCACATTACACCACACAGTATGAGCCCAAATTCACATTACGCCACAGTATGAGCCGAAAATCACATTACGCCACACAGTATGAGCTGAAATTCACATTAAGTATTTCCCCAGCAGTGCCAGTTACAAATACCACCAGAGGTGCCAGATACAGATAATCCCCCAGTTGTGCCCATCGCCGCCGCTGCTGGTTTGCTGCCGCTACTTTTCCTCCTCACTGATGCCTCCTGCGGGGGTGGTCGTTTGAAACATGGCACCGGCCGTCAGCATATCAAAGCTTGCGGTCCATCAGCCAATCAAGAGCCACTGCTGCTGGTCCGCAAGTTCTGATTGGCTGATGGGCGACACCACATTTAGAATGGCCGGCAGCGGGGGGCGGGTTGTTGAGAGAATTGATCGGCACGCAAGGTGCTGACAGCCGGGTGGGATTCAGTCAGGGCCAGTTCTTCTGATAGTGGGTGGTGGCCGCTGCATGCACCGCACTACATTGGGTCAGCTGGCGGGGAGGTGGCCCCGCACACCAATAACCCCAGAATCTGCCAAACTGTGTTTAATCCCTGTGCTCCTTGCATGTAGCTGTTGATGGGCATCAGCTTACCTACCTCAGCAATATCTCCCTAATGGTGGGTACTCACTGGTAGATATATCTGCCGATCAATTGATCAGCAGATATATCTATGGACGGATCGGGCAGTGTGTTGAGCATACACACTGCCCGATCCGTTGGGGACTGACGTCATGAACTGGGCGGGCGTGTACACACGCCCGCCCAGTTCAGCTGTCAATCACCGCCGGCTGCTGCAGCATGTGTACGGGCGGCCGGCTGGTCGCCCGCACACACACAGCGATGCGCCAATATATCGGTAGATATATTGGCCGTCGGCTGTGCTGCGGGGCCGACGCGATATGTCTGTGAACAACGGAGTTCACAGACGTATCGCGTGTACACACTGGCCGATGGTCCCGCGATATATCGGCCGTTCAAGAAAACGGCTGATATATCGGCCAGTATATATTGGTGACTAAGTTTGAAAATAGTGAGTACACTATTACCTGCAGGAGCTCTGTGCTGGATCCACATAGCTGGCGGTGGAGGGGAGGAATTGGAAATCGCGGGCCGTGGGAGGGGCGGGGTCTCGGAAGGGGGCGGAGCCGTAGCTGCTGGATGGTGCTGCTGCTGTAATCAGGCAAAAAATAATAATCCTGGGGGAAGCAGATCTGGCCAGGGAAATCTGAACTGAAGGGCCTCCACACTGCTGTTCTGCAGGAGCTGATCGTGATGCCGACAAGTGAAGAGCCTCTGCTCAAACTGCCCTGCAGGACTCTTATGGCAGTGTGACGTCTCCCTTGCACACCCTGCCCTCCGGCTTTCCTAGACTTGCGGGAGGCTCAGGGAAAAACTTTTACCCAGACTTGCCTACCCTCCTAGCGGGAGGATGAATGCGGGAGGAAACTAGAGCATCTGTTGACGGGGAGGGAGGGCAGCTCTCCCCATAGTGACCGGCCGCTGCCCGCAGTGCGCTCAGTTATTTCATTAAACAGTTCACAGGTGACACGGGGGGTCGGCCCACCGGGGGAATGATCAACACCGCAGCCTCCTCTCAGTCTCGGCTGCCTTTCACATGGGAGGACTAAGCAGTGATACAACAGCACGGGCTGCTGGGAAGGTAGGGTAGGAGAGAAGCGCCCTCTCTCCCTATACGCTGCTTTGAATTATCTGCTTCAGCTGCGCTGTGTGCGATCCGGGGAGGAAGGTGATCGTCACGCGCAGGCTGGGGTGGTCCTGTCACTGTGCACATCGGTGGGCCCTCTTATCTGTCAGGGCGGGATGACGTCACCCTTTGATGGCGGCTCTGACCGGGACAGGTATCAAGTGTGCGGCGGGCGCAGCGATACCTGAGCATACCCGGCCGCATACATGAACCACTGGGCGGCTCTAGTTTCTACATTAGAGTGTGCACCCGTTTGCACACCTATGAAACTACTGTTTTTTCAGGGCAGCGTCAGCGGACCGCCCCTTCATATCTCCCGCCCCTAGGCAGCTAACTAAAGCTGCCTAGTGGAAGTGCCAGCCCTGCTTATTTAAAACTCTCACCTCAGCAGGGGTCAGGGGGGTTGTAGACAAATTGAAGATTAGCCCTTCCTCCCCTTCAAGGGTTTTGCTTTGGATTTGTCTTTGGTTCTGTCCTCCCCTTCTTGTGCGCTTGTATTTCCTCCCCGTGCGGCCGCCACTGCATGGGTCTTTACCCCTAAAGGCGCCTCCTCACATGAATAAGCAAACGAGGGTGAGTTTATGTACTCCGAGTCACTGGCAGAGGTATTTCGTTGTCTGCCTCTACTCCTGAATCTCTGGTTGCAAGTGGGTTTTCTCCTAAAAATGCATGATGTTTGTATTTCCCAACTATGAATATACCCTATGGTGGGCATAATCCATTTGCACTTTCTGCAACTTCTCTTTTTTAATTTTAGGAGATTATTCTTATATTGCTCCACTTGCTCATTAAGTTTATGCAACCAGGATTTGGATTGATCCAAAGCCAATAACTCAGAATGGTCTGTCTCAAACTTGCATATATTTTCCCAAGTTCTTTCCAGTTCTTTCATGGACTCTTCAATAACTAACAGGACTAGGTCCATGGAACATTTGTTCAACACAGAGATCCATTTTTTACAAAATTCCATGCTATATCGGCCTATTGTAGGTATATTATGGACTCTAAAGCCTCTTGGCAGCTGTTTAGCCCTGTAGTGGTCGGAAAGGATCCGACAATGGTATAGGTAATCCAACTCGCATTTCCTTAACCAGAATAGGTCTCTCTGTGCATCCTCATTAGAAGGTGTCGTCACTTCAGAAAAAGCAGGCTCTTTGTGTAAAAAATTTTCTGCTTCAATATCTGAGAAGCTTAGCGTTTAGGTACGAGGGCCCTGACATAGATTTTCTTATGACATTGGCCCTCATTCCGAGTTGTTCGCTCGCAAGCTGCTTTTAGCAGCATTGCACACGCTAAGCCGCCGCCTACTGGGAGTGAATCTTAGCTTAGCAAAATTGTGAACGAAAGATTCTCTAAATTGCGAATAGAAATTTCTTTGCAGTTTCTGAGTAGCTCGATACTTACTCTGCCACTGCGATCAGTTCAGTCAGTTTCGTTCCTGGTTTGACGTCACAAACACACCCAGCGTTCGCCCAGACACTCCCCCGTTTCTCCAGCCACTCCCGCATTTTTCCCAGTAACGGCAGCGTTTTTTTACACACACCCATAAAACGGCCAGTTTCCGCCCAGAAACACCCACTTCCTGTCAATCACACTACGATCACCAGAACAAAGAAAAAACCTCGTAATGCCGTGAGTAAAATACCAAACTTCTTTGCAAATTTACTTGGCGCAGTGCGAACATTGCGCATGCGCAATTAGCGGAAAATCGCTGCGATGCAAAGAAAATTACCGAGCAAACAACTCGGAATGAGAGCACTTGCTAGAATTTACCCTTTCCCACAATTTTTTAATCTTTGATGATAAATATTACAGACAGCGAATGGGGTGTGCCATGAGTTCTTCCATGGCACCCTCGTTCGCCAACTCATTTACGTGGGAGGTAGAGAGGGCATTGTTGTTTTCTGATCCTGAGGTGGTGCAGCGGTTGTGTGTCTATTTTCGATATATTGATGACCTGCTCCTGTTTTGGTGGGGGACAGAGCAGGAGTTACATAAGTTGGTATCTACCACAACTCCACTAATAGTTCCATTAAACTGACTATGACTAGTAGTCAATCTGAGATTTGTTTTCTATATATCCGTATTAGAATTCAAAATGGTCAGATAGTGACGGGGTTGTATAATAAACCGACAGATCGCAACACCATCTTAAGATACAATAGTTTCCACCCTCCAGCAACTATTAAAGGCCTTCCATACTCACAGTTTCTGAGAGTGTGCAGAGTCAATAATGATGAGGGTGAAACTATAAAACAACTGGATCAGATGGAACAGAGATTTTTACAAAGGGGCTACCCATTGAAATTGTTAAGATCAGCTCGAAAGAGGGCACATCAGAGTAGCCGGGAGGTGTTGCTTCAACCCTCCAAGCCCAAAGACATGTCTAAAGTAATACCATGGGTGAATGAGTTCAACGTAAAAAGTGAGCTCATTAAAAAAAAGATGAAAACTTTATGGCCCATAGTGTCTAACGACCCTGACTTAAAGGTTTTAAGGATAAAAGACTGATGCCAAGCTTTAATAGGGGCAGAAGTATCAGGGATATGATCACGAAAACAGACATGTCAAAACTGAAAAGTATTCCCACCAATTTTTTGACATGTAAGAATGGGTTTTTTAAGTACAAAGGTTGCACGACTTGCTCACACATGTCAGCAGGAAACAGCATCTCTCACCCTTTCATGGGAAAAAAAATCTCCATCAAATGGCCTCTAACCTAGAGCACCAAATACGTGGTGTATGCCATTATGTGTCCGTGTGGGCGCTATTATATAGGCAAGACCGAATGCCAATTTAAAATCAGGATAGCAAAACACAGGCAGGTCATTAGAAATGCATTGGCCTTTGGAAGTGGAGAGCAGTCTGTGGCCGACGTGACTTTGTACTGGAAGCCATTCTTTTTATTTTAACTCACAATTATTTTTTGTTTGACAACAGTTATTATTTACAGCGCCTTGGGACGGCCATGGGGACCAGGTTTTCACCTAGTTTTGCCAACCTCTATATGGGCCGCTTCGAGGAGGAATACATCTGGAGCGGCCCGTATAGAGAGAACCTGGTCCTCTATGGCCGTTACATAGACGATCTTTTTATTATTTGGAATGGGGGTCACCAACAAGCACTTAACTTTGTAAATTTTCTGAACGACAACACTTATAATTTAAAGTTCACTTATAATTTTGATTTATTTACCACTCACTTTCTGGATATCACGTTTTCAATTGATAATAATAAAATTATATCCACTAATTACATTAAACCAGTAGGTACAGGTAATTATCTTCATTACTCAAGTAGTCACTACAAACCATGGTTAAAAAACATTCCAAAAAATCAAATAATCAGAATAAGACGAAACTGTTCTGAGAACTCTGCATTTCTCTCTCAGGTTAAAGTGCTTTTGGAACAGTTTGGCGAAAGAGGGTATCCACCCCACCTTTTAGAGGATTCTCAGGTGTTTGCCAATTCACTTCTGAAAGTCAGTTCTGATATGGCAGACAATCCTCATAAATTTAATTATGAAACAAGAAAATCAAAGAGCAAACTATGTATCTCTTCGATAGGAGACTCTGTTAAATTTATCTCCAAATTTAATAATAAATCAAGTGCCATCAAAAAGATAATACAAGATAACTATGAGATAGTTAAACAAGATCCAATCCAGAATAAAAATTTATCGGATAAACCATTGATCATCTTCAGAAGAAATACCAATTTAAAAGAGTTGCTGGCTCCCAGTTATCTGAGACCAATAAATATGGATATAAATCCTACGTGGTTATCCAAGAAACCGCTAGGCAGCTTTCGATGTAACAAAAAAGTTTGCCTAACTTGTAAATATATGAATAATAAAGTAACATGTGTAACCTCCAAATCTAATGGCACTACATTTCAGATTAAACAATTTGTCAATTGCGACTCAGAATATTGTGTGTATCTATTACAATGTTCATGCTCTCTCCAGTACGTAGTGAGAAATACCAGATCAATCAAATCAAGATTTAGAGAACATAGGCTTAATATCATAAAAAAACTTCAGACTCATAGTGTGTCCCAGCACTTTTCCAGAGTACACAATGGTGATCCATCATCCCTCTCTATTCTTGGGTTAGAACAGTTTGTGAGTACAAAAAGAGGGGGAGACAGGTTCCGAAAACTCTGCTTGGGGGAATCATCATGGATATTCAAACTGGATACCCTTTATCCAAATGGCCTTAACGAAGCTTTAGATTACTCTTGTTTGGAATGAATTTATAGAATAGTTCTGAGGATAGTTTGAAATAACATAGAGCTTGTTTAGTACTAAATAAAAAATAAAAAAATAAAAAACAAATGTTATGCATCTATAAATGACGACAAATAAAATAGATTAGCTGGCCTGTCTTGAGAAAAATAGTATATATAGAATATCTTTAGAATATTAGGGCTAGATACTCTTTAGGCAGATGCTGGTATTTGGTCTTGTGTTCTATTCTATTCTATATATCAATTTAGTTATACAATTTTTTATTTAATTTGTATTTATAATTTCTGTATCTTATAATACTATTTTTTCCTTGGTTCTGGAAAATAATTCATAGGGAATAAGAGAGTATATGTATCTTTTCCATACTGTTCTAAGATTAGCATTAATTCAAATATATATATACGGTTTATATATAAAAAACTGTGTCAGTGTATGCTCCTATATATCCATTTATACTCTTCGAATGTTTGTGGATATATATTTATATGTATGTTTTTTACTCATTATAATAATTCACGTTTGGTCCATTAGATTAGTTTGAAGTGTTGCCACTGTCTTATCTGTAATAAAAAACACCTGTACGACCAGAGAACAAGCAGTTAAATACAAGCTGCAGACTAATGTCAGATATCCAAAGTATCTAGATTCAAAGTGAGGTTAAACATCTAGGAGTGCTCTTATATGTTAATTTTAAATTGATCTCAATTAAATTATTTTGCCTATTTTTTGGTATATTATAGAAGATTGACTCAGTGTATATGGTTTGAGTATAAAAAGATTGTTTGTTTTTTATATAACTCTTAATTATAACATTGTCAGTATGTTAATTTTTGAGTCTCTAAGACTAGATTACTATTAATTAGTAATAGATTACAACTGTTCGGTCTGAGACTCATTAGACAGGTATATATCTGTGAACATGGAGAGGGGAAGTATTCGTCTTGAGGAAGTCTCCGATTGCTAGGAGACGAAACGCGTTGACGCCCACTCTCTGTTACGCTCTCCATTTGGTGATACCCGCCGCACGAACACAGTCCACGGCTCAGCACAGCCGGCTCAGTACAGCCGTGACAGCCTTAGCCGCAACTACCTGCCGCACGTTGGATCCATCTTTCCGCACGCCTCTCCATCATTGGTCGGGTGAGTTCCATCTGACCCCCGCTGTGGGGCCTAACACCTGTTACCAGGAGCCACTCTGGCGGCGGCTAGACTTACCGTCTATGAACAAGCGCTAATTACATTTTAAACCAACGAATGTTACTTTGGGAAAGGTGACAGTCATCTGCCGTTATTTAAACAGTGACTGAATGGTATACCTCCGCTCCATGTGTATCCCATACTTATAAAGGACCCTGACTGCTTATATATACAGGAACCAGCACGGGAGCATTGAGTAAAGGCTGCACCTCTTCTCCAGTTATACATAAATATAAAAATAAATTGAGACTGTGAAAAGTTCATTGCGGGAGCTACAAATTTATTATAATAACATACTGGGACGCCAGTATTTGGACTGCTATAATCACCATTTGAAAGGGATAGCAATTAATTTTATTGCATGTTGAACGCAATCTTAAATTCTTATTCATTCTAATATGTGTGAGAGAATGTATTAATTGTCTGTTGAATTGTATGTTATAAATGTTTAGTCTAAGAGACATAATATAAATTGTTTTATAATATAACTAAGTCTCACTGAGTCAATCTTTCTCCTATGTCAGACTGCACATATATATTTTTAGATATATTGTTTCAAGCGCAGAGTATCTTTCCTTCTCTATATGCCACTTCCTTGAGCACAGACATAGGATGGCAACGTTTAAACACCGGATAATAGATCACGTCCCAGAATCACTTACAGGAGGAAATAGAGGCAAAAAGCTTTTGCAGTTAGAGTCAATGTGGATTCACAGGTTAAACACACTGAGACCAGGGGGCCTGAATGATCGTTTAGGGCTGATTAATTTTCTATAAAACTAGGTTGATGTTATTGATCAGCATGCCGGGTATGGAATGCACAATCTAGCTGTAACTACCTTGAGGGTACTATTACATAGAGAAGGAAATTACAGGTTTGGATTAATGAGTCAGTTTAAATACTTCGATATGAGTATACAAGTAGTATCAAATATATGTAAAATGAATGTATGGAGGGGGTAAGGAGTATCCACACTTGTTAGTAATAATGTTGCTTTATGTATATATTTTGTTAAATGTTTTTATACTGCACTTTTGATAAATAATGTAAGTTTTTAGTAAAATACACACACAATATATTGATGTGATTGGGTTATGTGTAGATGCTACTATATAAATTCATAGCCAATTTGGCAGTTTTGCACGTGGCACCATTTGTACTGGCAGTATGTATAAGGGACGTAATGCACTGTACTATCAATATTAACACTGCATAATGATGATTACATTACATTGAATATCAGTAAATAAATGAGATATTCCCTTATAAACAATTATACTAATGCGATGTCACATATGGTTTCTACACGTTAACAGAATATGTAATGTGTGTTTATGTTTGTTGTCCAGTGTCGCCATGGCTACGCGGCCGGCTAAGTGCCGGGACCTCACTTCTGCATCACATGGTGCGCAGCAGGATGCCGGGCAGGAAGTTCGGCTGGCGGGGCCGTGGCGTACGCTGGCGGGGAGACATGATGGGGGGGTAGGTTGATGAATATAAAAATTTGTTTTCACATTGTACTGTTGTCCTGAAGATGGGGAGGTGGCCTCTGAAATGTTGACCTCACAATACACATTTTTGGTTCAAGTAACAAGTCTCCGAGTGCCGCCTCTATATTCATCTGTATTATATGTATATATATATATATATATATATATATATATATAAAACCAATCGGAAAAACCGCACACATTTCACTTTAATCCATTTCAACCGGGTGCTGCAATTTCATATAGATAAAATATCAGGGAATTCCTTAAGCCAAAAAGAAACTTTCCCAGCCAAAAGAAGGAAACCAGCACACCACCAGTAGCAAATTCATAGAAAACTGTATTATAGCATGGCAACAGTCACAAAAGTGCAAACTTTATATTCCAGCCAGGATTAGCATGATACTTTACATGTCCTTCCGGATAACAGACCAAGGAATCCAAGTCCCCTCTGCCCAACAGCCGTTTCGGTGTTACCACCTTCCTCAAGGGCATACAAATAGCTACTGAGCCAAACGCTATTTAAACCATAGCTAGACGCCTGTCAACAGCCACTCACGCCCACTCACCTATTATCTAAAACTCACCCCACCTGTGTACTCTCACGTCCGCGCTGGCTGCAGCATGAGGTTCCCGTCGTGGAACACAAACAGTCCGCGGTGGAACGCACTTCCGGTCCCAGCGTACACCACGGAAGTACATCACTTCCGCCCGGCGCTGTGGGTCCGTAATCGGCGAACCAATCACGAGTCCACACAGAGTGTCACCCGGGCAACCAAAAGAGATAGTGATACCCAGTGTGTAAACACTGTTCTAAACTAGTACAATACTGATTATTAAATCAGACTAGTGCATCAGTGAGATGGGATTGAATGTGCCTGACAGGCGTCCAGCCATGGTAACATCACAAAATGTCGTCGATAAAACGTACATATTCATGCATGAGTATGAGAAACAGTATATCCTGGGCAGCAGTGCGTTTTCACAATATATAGCCTTTTATGTACGTTTTATCGACAACATTTTCTTTATTTGGACAGGGGACAATGTTACATTGTCCAATTTCATTAAAAGTCTGAATTCTTTGACGGGCACTATTAGATTGATGCATAATAGCAGCCCCAGGAGCATAGACTTCTTAGATATTACAATTTCCATCAATAATGGCAAATTTGAGACAGCCATATTTAAGAAGCCTACTGACAAAAACACAGTGTTGTTGTGTGATAGTTTTCATCCTAGACCGCTTAAGAAAGGACTTCCCTTTTCTCAACTTATCCGCATTGTAAGAATCACATCAGACAGTGAAATGTTGGTGGATGCATTATGGAAAATGGGTAATGACTTTGTTGAACGTGGTTACCCTAAAGGCGAGATTGAGGAGGCTATTCAGAAATGCCTTACACTAGAACGGAACACTTTGCTTAATAAGTCTCAGGAGAAAAAAACTCTAGAACGGATGGTGTTTCCGAATACATTCTCTATTTCATCACATCATTTAAGAAAGTCAATTCACAGGCATTGGCACATTTTGCAGTCTGATCAGACTATCGGGTCCCTCTGTCATAGCAGACCATTATTTGCTTATAAACGAAGTTCCAACTTGAAGGACATTATTACATCATCTGATATCAGCCCTGGGATCCCTAGAGCAAATTGGCTTTCATTGAAAAATGGGGCCTATGGGTGCAGTGGCTGTGTGAACTGCCAACATATGATCATTGGCGATAATTTCATTCATCCACAATCTGGAATGAAATATGTCCTTAGACACCACATGACATGTGAGAGTAAATTCGTGGTGTACCTTATTCTTTGCCCGTGTAATCTCATCTATATTGGCAAGACGATCAGGAGACTGAAGGAGCGTATAGCTAGGCATCGTTCTTCTATTAAAAAAGCTATGCTTAAAGTTGAACCAAATACACCACCAGTAGCTAGACATTTTGCCACCAAAGGACACACCATGCGGGACTTTAAATTTATGCCATTGGACCAAATTAAACCCTGGAAGAGGGGTGGAGACAGACACAAAAGGCTTTTGCAAAGAGAATGTGAAATGATTTACAACTTTAACACTGTGGCACCATCCGGGTTAAATGAAGAATTAACTCTCAGTTGTTTCTTATGAACAAGTTGATAGCTTTAATCGCGCTTGCCATTTCTTAATTAAATTTAATGGTCTCCTGGGGCTGCTCATGAACACTGGTTCATATTTATGTATTTGTTTGTGTTTGTGTTGTATTATGTTTCTTTTGGTATAGGTTTTGGTGTTTTGTTTAGGTTAGATAGAGATCTATTTTGTGATGTTACCATGGCTGGACGCCTGTCAGGCACATTCAATCCCATCTCACCGATGCACTAGTCTGATTTAATAATCAGTATTGTACTAGTTTAGAACAGTGTTTACACACTAAGTATCACTATCTCTTTTGGTTGCCCGGGTGACACTCTGTATGGACTCGTGATTGGTTCGCCGATTACGGACCCACAGCGCCGGGCGGAAGTTATGTACTTCCGTGGTGTACGCTGGGACCGGAAGTGCGTTCCACCGCGGACTGTTTGTGTTCCACGACGGGAACCTCATGCTCAGAGCCGGATTAAGGGGGGGGCCCGGGGGGTATGTACCCCGGGCCCCCTTTCCTAAAAGGGCCCCCTGCCGCAGATCGGAGCTCTTACCGATCTGCGGCGCTGCATTTCCGGCTCCCGTATGGTTGCCCTGGCAACCTAACACCTGAGCCGTGGCTTCGGCGCCGCCTATCAGTACAGGACAGCTGAGCGACGGCTCAGCTGTCCAATAGTGTAACAGCCTGCGGCTCAGTCACCGTCTGAGCGCGCAGGCTGTATGAGAAAATGTAGTGTAGGGAATGGCAGCAGTACGGAGCAGTGTTTGGAGAAGGAGAGGAACGAACACTCACTCTCCTGTCTCCTGTGCTACAGCAGCCTGCCAGCAAAAGTAAGGCTGGCTGTATAATTATAGCTCACGTTTGTTAGTATTTATATATATATATATATATATATATATATATATATATAAATACTATCTGTATATATCTTTATCTGTATATATATCTTTATCTGTGTATATATCTGTGTGTGCATATACAGTATATGTAAACATACTGTATATGCGTGTGTATATATGTATTTGTATTTATATGTGTATGTATGTTTACGTGTGTGTGTGTGTGTGTGTATATATATATATATATATATATATATATATATATATATAAAATCAGCTGCCTGCCTTTTAATTAGGGGCCTCGCTCTCTGAAGTGCCCCGGGCCCCCCAGAGCCTTAATCTGGCTCTGCTCATGCTGCAGCCAGCGCGGACGTGAGAGTACACAGGTGGGGTGAGTTTTAGATAATAGGTGAGTGGGCGCGAGGGGCTGTTGACAAGCGTCTAGCTATGGTTTAAATAGCGTTTGGCTCAGTAGTTATTTGTATGCCCTTGAGGAAGGTGGTAACACCGAAACGGCTGTTGGGCAGAGGGGACTTGGATTCCTTGGTCTGTTATCCGGAAGGACATGTAAAGTATCATGCTAATCCTGGCTGGAATATAAAGTTTGCATTTTTGTGACTGTTGCCATGCTATAATACAGTTTTCTATGAATTTGCTACTGGTGGTGTGCTGGTTTCCTTCTTTTGGCTGGGAAAGTTTCTTTTTGGCTTAAGAAATACCCTGAGATATATATATATATATATATATATATATACACACACACACACACACACACACACACACACACACACACACACACACACACACACGTGTAGCCGGCACTCTCTTTCCCAGTAATAAATTCTGGCCGCGGTGCTCTCTGTAAGATAATACAAGTCCTCCGATGTGAGGCAGTCTGCGGACTTCTTAATAACATATTCCAAGACACATGCTAGTGTGCACTAGCATGTGTCTTGGAATGTGTTATTAAGAAGTCTGCAGAGTGCCTCACATCGGAGGACTTTATATATATATATATATATATATACAGTGGCGTAACTACTGCCCCCGCAGCCCTTGCGGTGGCTTGGGGGCGAGGGGCTGCGGGGGCGCCACTGATTTAGCGCAGATTGACATGCGGACGAGCGTCCGCATGTCAATCTGCTCCTGCTAACCCTCCCTGCTATGTTGGAGGGACACTGAGGGTACAGCGCGCGCCTCTCCTGTGTCCCTCCTGCATCATCTCTGGCGGCCGCGGGTCTAATAAACGAAGTGCCGTTCGTGAGCTCTGATTGGCTCACGAACCGGCACTTCGTTTATTAGACCCGCGGCCGCCGGAGATGATGCAGGAGGGAAACAGGAGAGGCGCGCGCTGTGCCCTCCGTGTCCCTCCAACACAAACCAGCGGGGGAGCGGCAGCGGAGGAGGGAGGAGGGGGCATATATGGCACTGGGGGGGAATATCTGGCACTGGGGGCATATGTGGCACAGGGGGGGTGGGGGAATCTGGCACTGGGAGCATATCTGGCACTGGGGGGGTGTTATCTGGCACTGGGGGCATATGTGGCACTGAGGGGGAATGGGGGTATCTGGCACTGGGAGCATATCTGGCACTGGGGGGGAATATCTGGCACTGGGGGCATATGTGGCACTGGGAGCATATCTGGCACTGGGGGGGGATATCTGGCACTGGGGGCATATGTGGCACTGGGGGCATATGTGGCACTGGGGGGGGGAATCTGGCACTGGGAGCATATCTGGCACTGGGGGGGAATATCTGGCACTGGGGGGGATATCTGGCACTGGGGGCATATGTGGCACTGAGGGGGAATATCTGGCACTGGAGGCATATGTGGCACTGGGGGGGGGTATATGTGTACCTGGCACATAGGGGGGGGCTATATTGTGCACTGGGGTCATGTGAGTACCTGGCACCGTGGGGTAATATCTGGCACTGGGGACATATGTGGCACTGGGAGCACAGCCCTAGCAACAAGCACTACCCCCTAGCAACGAGCATGACACCCAGTGCATGATACCCCTGGCAACGAGCATGACACCCTGAGCATGAAAACCCCTGGCACCGTGCATGGAACCAAGAGCATGAAACCCCTGGCAACGAGCATGACACCCAGTGCATGAAACCCCTGGCAACGAGCATGACACCCAGTGCATGAAATCCCTGGCAACGAGCAGGTAATTTAAAAGTAATTAGAAGCCTTACTGTACGACTTAATGTGTAATGGGCATTACGGTGTGTGGCATAATGTATCACGGACATTGCGGTGTGTGTCATAATGTGTCACAGGCATTACGGTGTGTGGCATACTATATCACGGGCATTGTGGTATGTGGTATAATGTCTCAGGGTCATTGCAGTGTGGCATAATGTATAACGGGCATTGCGGTGTGTGGCATAGGGTATAACGGGCATTGCGGTATGTGTCAGGCATTACGGTGTGTTGTATACTATATCACGGGCATTGTGGTATGTGGTATAATGTATCAGGGGCATTGCAGTGTGTAGCATAATGTATAACGGGCATTGCGATTCCTGTCATAATGTGTCGGGGGCATTACGGTGTGTGGCATAATGTGTCGGGGGCATTATGGTGTGTGCATATTGTGTCATGTGCATTATTGTGTGTGGCATAATGTCTAAGGGCCATTGCAGTATGTGGCATAATATATACTGGGCATTACTATAAGGAGGAAAAATTACAAATAATGTAAGGGGCATGAATCAGGATTATTTTTCTTTCCCGTGGTGGCTAACGTCTGGGCGTGCAGGTTGGAAAACTGGGGTATAACATAGTCTTTTCCTGCAATGCCACGCCCCTTTATGTGAAGCCACGCCCATCCCAACGAAGCCACACACCCTATTTTGCGGCGCGCGCACATTTATCCCTTTAATAGTGCCAATTATGGGGGATGGGCGCCGAAGAATTTTTTGGCTTGGGGGAGAAAAATTTCTAGTTACGCCACTGTATATATATATATATATATAACACACACACACACACACACACACACACACACACACACACACAGGATATGAATGCGCGACCAGTAATCATAGTTCTTAGTAGATATGGTTAGTTTTCCACAAGATGTGAATGCAGGCACCTCCCAGCAGCCTTAACCACCGGGTGGTCTTCTGTTTGCCGGCGGTCGGGCTCCCGGCGCTCAGTATACCGGCGCCGGGAGCCCGACAGCCGGCATACCGACAATTATTTTCCCTCGTGGGGGTCCACGACCCCCATAGAGGGAGAATAAAATAGTGTGGCGCGCGTAGCGCCACCGTGCCCGTAGCGTGGCGAGCGCAGCGAGCCCGCAAGGGGCTCATTTGCGCTCGCCAAGCTGTCGGTAAGCCGGCGGTCGGGCTCCCGGCGCCGGGATGCTGGTCGCCGGGAGCCCGACCGCCGGCCAGCCGTAGTGAACCCTTAACCACCAGCTGTATCTTTCAAACATGCAAAGAAAAAAGGAAAAGGAGGGTGCACTCAGTGAGTAATATTGTCATGCAGTTTTACTGAAAATGTATAAAGCTCACCTAGATTTCAAATTAAAACATCAGTATAGTGACCATTCTGCCAATGCTCATGAAACCTGATACTCCTGTGTCTCTGCCTTCACTGCATACTGTCCTTCTCACATTCTGGCTGCTGGTTCTGCTGCTGTTTAAGAGGGAAAGCTAGTGATGTCAGTGTGCTGTAGCCGGGGGGCCCCCTGACAAAGTGGGTCCCAGGGTACAGTATGCCCTGCATCCCCCCTCCTCCCTTAATCTGGCTATGTATGTTGACTCAAAAAAAAAAAAGATATTTTTTCAACAAAATGAGATAGAACATCAGCAATACCTCATTGTTTTTCTATTTTGTACAGCAACCACTTAATTTACTAAGGGAGCCTTAAGCGAGATGTAGATGGGAGAGGAGTGGGTGAGGGCTTTGTAAGCAAGTGTGAAAAGCTTGAAATGGATTCTGAAAGGGAAGGGGAGCCAGTGAAGGTCTAGTAAGAGAGGAGAGGTATACGTAGTTCGTTTGGTGAGGAAAATGAGCCGGGCAGCAGCATTGAGGATAGATTGGAGTGGAGAGAGGTGTTTGTCAGGAATGCCAGTCAGGAGGAGATTACAGTAGTCCAGTCTGGAGATGACCAGTGAGTGGATAAGAGTCTTAGTAGCATCCTGGGTCAGAAAGGGTCTGATCCTAGAAATATTTTTTAGATGAAAACGGCAGGTTTGTGAGAGATGCTGAATGTGTGGTTTGAAGGAGAGGGAGGAGTCAAGGATTACTCCAAGACAGCGCACTTGGGGGCTAGAGGAGATAGTAGTGCCATCAATAGATAATGAGATTGTAGGAGGTAAGGTTATGCGGAGGGAGGGAAGATGATCAGCTCGGTCTTAGACATGTTAAGTTTAAGAAAGCGCTGGGACATCCAGGAAGAGGTAGCAGAGAGACAGTTGGAGATACGAGCAAAGAGAGCGGGGGAGAGATCAGGAGAGGAAAGATAGATTTGGGTGTCATCAGCATAGAGATGATATTGGAAACCAAAAGAACTAAAGAGCTTACCTAGTGACTATGTCCTTCAGCTTTCCTCCTGCACTAATACCTGTTCTCTGCCTTTGGGATGTACCCTGCACTTGCTATTCCTTTACATCTAAAAGCATCCTCTGACTTCTTATCTAAATTGGTGCCATCACTTTCCATACCTCCAATGACTGATCTGTCCCATCTCTTTTTCTGTGTTGAATATTAGCCATATTTTACTTCTGACTCCTCAAAGCTTCAGGTCATGTTATCTGCCTAGGCTGCATGGAGGTTACCTGATTTAATATAGCACCATCAAGTTGTATGACATTGACTTCTCTACCACCACAATTTTAGAAGAGGGTTGCTACAGTACCTTACACGTATTAGCCACACTCCTTAATTTGGCTTATCCTGCTGATTTCTAAAATTGACCTAAGAACTTCTCAACTGAGTGCTATATTCCTGGACACAGGTGTCACTATGTCCATCCCTTTTGCTTAAGTCACTCAGAATGCAACTTCTGCAGACTTTCCTTGCTCTGACCAGGGCGTTCCTGCAACTCTGCCAACACAACCTATTTTGTGACTCTCATCAGCTGCTCTTATACCCATCATTACCCTGTTTGCATTTCTACATGGCCTTGTTCCTCTCAGACCACAATGCCTCCTATACAGAACAATGCTACATTTCCAACTCCTGTTTCCTGCAGACGACAATCTGACCCATGATTCTAGAAATTCTACAACTTCAGCTCCTCAGTTTGATGCAAGGGTCAACTTAGAAGGAGATGCCATGGGGGCAGTTAAGATTTTTTACTTTAAACGTTAAAGGTCTAAATTCCCTTTATAAGAGACAGTTTTCACGTATCAACTTTTACAATTGGAAAAGGGATGCAGTTCCCATTCATTAGACCCATTTCACCTCATTGACACCCCCTATAGTTATAGACCACAGGGATCCCATCATGTGGTGTACAGCCACTGCCCTTTCAAAAGAAATTAAGTCACTATTTTGATTAGTGCCTAATAATCTTTTGTCCTTAGCTCTAAGGTTGAGAAAATGCAACATTTATAATTATTACTGGTATTATGGATGATTGTGTCCTTATACTCTCTTAATGCCAGACAAAATTCCCTTTAGTATAGAGGTCTGTGAAGTGATTCAAAACTTAGATGTGGTAGTCTTATTATTGTATAGGATTTTAACTTGGTCCTCACCACAACAATATGCTCAAATGTCTGAATGATACCAAAATAATTATGAAGACAGTCTATTCCTCATTTTTTGGGAATGTCAGGCCACACACCCACTTTATAGGAACTTACCAGTTAACCTTATCTGCAAGGCCACAGACATCTCATTAACCCATGACCCAAGTCTGGCTCTCCTTCATCTGTACCAACCATCTGTACACCATTGCAATGTTATCGCCCATATCCTTATTGCTTCCACTCTCAATATCATGGCTAAATCTAATATAACTTCAAAATTGAATCCTCTCCCATGATTAAATAATACTGTATGCATGTCATTAGTACAGAATAGAGGGGGAAAGTATCCCTCAAACTCATACGCAGAGCCAGTGCTAGTGTGTTTGGCGCCGCGCCCCCCCCCCTGCAATTTATAAGTGTGCGCCCTCCCTCACATAATTAATAAAGGGACAGCTCATGCCAAAGGGGTGTGGTCTCACATGAAAGGGAGTACCCCCAATTCAAATTAAGCCACACAGTAGCACAATCTTAATTACATTGCACCACACATAGTGCCGCTGATTCATATTACAGCACGTGTTCCCTATTCATTTTATGGCACATAGTAGTACTCCTTATTCATGTTATGCTACACAGACATGCCCCTTATACACAATATGCTTCCCAATGCTTCCTCTTGTTTGATATTCAAACTTAATAGTTGCAATAATCCGACTTTGAGTCTTTCGGATAGGTGGTCTGTCAGTACTTCGTCTTGCATTCAGGTTCAATAGCATTCTTTATGTATATTATTCTACTATTTTATTAAATTATTACCATTCAGTGCACACCACAACCCAAATTTCTATTTTCATTTTTTATTAATTTATCATTATTTTAAATTCTCCCCTTTCTGTATTCTTTTTTTTTCTGTTTCTTTTTTCCTTCTTTCTTTTTGACACAAATAATCATTCACACACTTAATGAACAGACACATAAAGAAGACAAAAAAAGTAGCATGATAGTAATTACTCAGGTTGACACACCAATCAATCAATCTATTAAAGAACAGCTCTGGACACTATAAGTACTGGACACTAAGGAACCACACTACCCACAACTCCCAGAAGAAGACCAGTAATTGGTTGAAACACGTTGAAGAGAGAGAGAGAAAGACCGCAGCAACAGATAAAACCACGATCCGTGCACGTACCAACCCAGGAACACAGCAGCAGCGCAGCTGAGAGGAGAAATTGAGTCCCCGCGGCCACCTAGGTAAGTCTACGTGGTGGAGAGGAATTGGTTGGGCTAGGTTGAACAAGCCAAACCGTACCAACTGCTCTTCCCCGACTACACCCGTCCACACCTGAGTCCGTGTCTCAGCGGAGGCTCACGTGGTGGACACCCCCTTGGATGGCAGTCCCGGAGCGGAGTACGGCGAGTCCGGAGCGCAGAGGCACACGGGGGCAAGTTAAAACCCACTCAGTAAGACGCGACAAGAACCAGGTACCTAAGTGCGTGAGCGGGACACCGCCACTCACCCATGTTTGGCAGCACCACTGACTTTTTTACTATATTCCGTGGAGACAATTTGCTTCATTTAACAGCATCTTGATTTAGTGTGCAGAGAGCAACATAGAGAGACAGCATCAAGTACCAAGCAATCTGGGACTGTTTATCACCATACACCTAAATTGTTTTTACTGTTCAATCAAAGTAATCACATTCCTCAACCTATTTCAAAGCACACAAGAATATACTTCCTCTAAAACATTTTTCATTAATTCTTCCCTTTCTTCCACCATTGTAGCTCATATCTCTGTTCCCTTTACATAATTCACCGTCATCGTGTACTTGTTCAATACTATATCCAAAATTTGTGTTTTCATATTTGATTATATTTACTGAGTAAAGTATACATTTATATTAATTCGTATTATTCTCATTTGTAGCATTAGGCTGAACACAGCAGTGACACATGATTTTTTTGCTTATCTGCATAATATTACATCCAATACTTGGTTTATGCTCATTTAGTATAGTATGCAATTTATGAATTAGATCAGTTTTATTGGTAACAAGCACTACAATCCTCACACACTAGGCTGAGTGCAGCACATCTTTTGTATTATAATTTGTCCACGCATAGGTTGGTTACCTATTTTTGTGTTGCAGCTAGCTAGGTCTACCCTTAACGGCACAGTGCGCAGGTGCATAGCATTATTCATAAATTCCATAAATATTTTGTACCAAAAGGAAATTTCCCCCCTACCGTCTTTAGTAAAAAGTTGGCCTAACACGGAGGCTGTAAGAGGATTGTAGGAGGCAGTTGTCGAGGGAAGGCTGTTCCTCCAATGTTGAATTTGATAGTACTATAGTCTCTCTGAGTCAGGCAGAGAGAAAGCGGCTTGGAGACTTGAAAAGGAACTAATCAAAGACCCATCTAACATGTCTTCCAACGAAGTAATCCCCTTGGAGCACCACTTTGCAAGATTAATTTTGGGAATAAGTTGGCCACTGTGCGTAGGGAGATCAGAGGTAAGTTATGAAAAGTAGGAGACAATCTAGAGGACAATCTATCCCATGCCTGTAGGGTCGCACAAGAGGGGGGAGGAGATTTAAAGACTTTGGGCAAAGAGGTTTTGGTAACCAGAATAAATCTCTTAAGGGAGATTGTGGGCAGGCCAAATCATCCAGACACGTCCACTCTGATTTTACAGGTACACTGCAGTAGGCTTTAATTTGGGCTAAGAGGCAAGCTTCCCGATAAAGTACTAAGGGGCCTATTTATCACCATTCGCATCCAGGATGCAGATGACAGGTGATAAAATCGCCCCAACTCGCACTGCGATAATTAATTACATCGCAGGGATGTATCAATTATCACGTGCAGGGACAGAGCTTGCGGTCAAGCTCTGTCCCTGTGATACCCCTTTTTCATAAAAAATACCCCGATGTTCTGCTGTGCATGAACCCCCCAGCCAACATCGCCGCTACTGCCACCGCTTGGTCGACCCCCTGCCCCGTCGTGACTACCCCCGCGTGCTGTGGACACTCCCCAGCAGGATAATATACTCACCTGTCCAGGGAGCCGGTCCGCACTGCTTCAGGAGGCTGCCGGGCGCCGGGTCCTTCTCCTGCGCTGTGACCCCCGGTGCTGTAAAGTGCGCTGCCGCTTTGCAGCTTCACTTTACTGCACTGGGGTCACAGCACAGCATATGGGGGACCCGGCGCCCGGCAGCGCTCACCGGAGCAGCGGACACCAGCTCCCTGGACAGGTGGGTATGGTTTTTTTTTTAGGTTTTTTTACACTATAATCAACTTGTGTGTCCCTGATAGCTGATCACTCTGCTGGGTTCCCACTCAGCTTTCTCTGAGCTGGTGAGATTATCACAGGGCACACTACGGTATTTTTTCACATTTTGTTTTTAGTAAATTTGGCTGCATCACATTTCCCATTATAAGTATGGGGAATGCGATGTGGGTTACTAAAAAATAGAGAATTAAAGGGTTTGGAGCAGTTTTTCATGGTGGGTACCGTTAGAGATAGTAAAGGGGTCAGACAGGAAGCCATTACTGAAAACTTGAGCCAACGGGGAGCTGTATAAAGCTAAAATAGATGATCAAATTTGGTCCCGAAAAATGAATTTCACTAAAACTTCATGCATATACGGTATAGCCAAATTTAGATGATCAAACGCCTTCTTTGCGTCTAGGGATAGCAAAAGAAGGCCTTTATCGTCGGGCAAAGAGTCTACCAGATTAAACACTCTGCGCGTATTATCAGACGCTTGCCTGCCAGGTACAAACCCGACCTGATCTGGGTGGACTAAGAGAGGGAGAAAAGCATTTAAACGAGTTGCTATCAATTTAGCATAGATTTCAATGTTACCATTCAAAAGCGCAATAGGACGGTAGTTCTGACAGAGAGCTGGATCCTTATTGGGTTTAGGGATTGAGACAATCTGGGCCTCCAGCAATTCCTTCGGAAGAGTACAATGAGCCATTATATTGTTATAGACTGTGACTAAAGAGGGAACTAAAAGATCCTGATAAGTGACATAAAAATCATTACTTAAGCCATCAGGCCCTGAGGCTTTACCCTTAGGAAGAGACCAAATGGCTTCAGATACCTCTTCAGATGACCAAGGAGCATTCAAGGATTCCAATTGATCCTCGTAGATCGAGGGTAGCTTCAAGTCTGCCAAAAATAAGATAATGGTCAAAAGAGTTGGTTGGGGGACAGAGGAGTCAGAAGAATGATTGTACATCTGGGAATAAAAGGTGGCAAATTGATTGGAGAAGTCAAGGGGGTTAGAAAGTTTGGTGCCGGAAGAAAGAGCAATATGTCTGATCCTATTTCTGCGAGCAAGCATTCTACCCTATCTGTTGCCAGCTAAGTAAAACTTTTGATGCAATCTATTCAAAGAAGCCTGAGTGGCGGCTATAAGTAAATTCTGTATCTTGGAACGAGTATCAGCAAACTCTGTATGAAAACTTTTTGAAGGATGGATCTTGTTTTTATCTTTGAGCTCCTTTAATTTGAGTTCAAGATCAGCTTGCCATTGATAACTTTACTTTTTAAGCGTAGACCCAGCTTGTATCGCCATCCCCCTAACACCCACCTTACGTGCACACCAATAGTTCAGAGTGGACGTGTCTGATGGGTGGTTAAATTCCTCATATGATATTAAGCTATCTGCAGCGGCTTTTTTTGACACAGGGTTAGTTAATAGATGAGGAGAGAGTCTCTCCAAGGGCGAGTAGGGGTAAACTGACTGTTAATATCCCATTTAAGAAATATTGGGGCATGGTCCGTGCAAATTCTGTTGACTTATGTGCAACTGCCCATTGTCAGTCATTCATATTGGTAATTGAAGACACCAATGTTTATTATTGACATTCCTTAACCTAAAAGGACCATAGGTACACAAATATACTGTTTTTTTGTGGGGTTTTATTTATAAATTGAAGGTTCATCAATATAGAGGAGCTGTACTAAATGTCACAATTGAGTTAAGCAATTTATTTATTTTTTAAACATGGCATTATAATTACCCTGTAACTATTGTTATGTCATTCTCTTCAGATGTATCAGTTTTCCTGTCAGTTACTAAAGGGCATGTTTATTAAAGCTTTCTGATATCTGCCACTGTCCCCCCGTTCCTGACAGCAGAAGCAGACCCCATAAGTTTCCATGGGGGCTACAATGCAAGTTGGATTTATTGTGAAGCCTGTGGCCACCTTTTTGTTCAATTTACTGAGAGGAGTTCTCCTGATTCCTCTCTGCTGACTCCACTGATGCATGATCTGGTTGCTGTCCACAGAGGCGTAACTAGGGCTTTTGGAGCCCAGGGCAAGATCAATAATGGCGCCCCCCCCCCCAAAAAAAAAAAAGGAAAGTGTGTCACTGTATATAAAGATGTCAGGGTGTGTATGTATAGATGTAGGTGCAGTGGTTGAAGGGAATGAAAGAGTGGAGGTTCAATTAATGTGCGCGCCGAAGGTGCGCGCGCTCCGGTAAAAGGGGGCGTGGTCACTCAAAAGGGGCGTGTCCTTCAGTGTAGTAGGTCCCCCTTATACTATCTAGTACTGGTGCCCCTTTCACATAGCACACGGTATGAGCCGAAACTTACATTATAGCACATGGTATGAGCCAAAATTCACATTATAGAGTGAGGGAATCCTACCCCCTTAATTAACAAGGCCTGTGGGGCACTGTGGTGAGGGGAGCCTACCCCGTTAATTGACTAATTGCAGAGTTTAGCAGCGGAAATGTTGCAGCGGTTTCTCACCCAAAGCTGCGGCGCTTCTGCCACCTCTGATGCTCCACGTCTTCGGCGCCACCCGGGATGCAGAGCACCGCACCGGGGATGCACCCTTTTCAGTGTGGTCTGCTGCACTCCGAAGTGGGATCTTCTCTCCTGCTGCAGGATCCTGATGTGCGCCGTCCTCCCCGCTGTCTTCTTTAAGTAAGCCAGGGTCTACTGCGGGTCCTTGCTTCGGTAAAGTGGGTGTCCTCCGCGATGCCGGTGCTCCCGTCGCTGGTCAGTCTCCTCCCTTGCTGCAGGGTCCCGGTCCATTGAAGGTTGGATGCCCTTCCCCGGTCTGCAGCTGGCTGGACTCCTCCTCTACTCCTACTCTTCTCCACTCAGCGCGGACAGCTCTGGTGACAGGCAGCTCCTCCCTGGCGTTGGTCCTCTCCTGGTCCTGTGGTTCGCTCCCTCGCGTTTCTTCAGCTGGTGATTACGTCTCCGCTCCTCCTCCTCCAGGGCTCCTTCCTACGTGCTGCTAATTAAGAAAAATATATATACTTCCGGGTCTGTGGAAAAGTGCCGCTACTTTGACTATATATCTATATCTATACACACACACACACACACACACACACAAACAAACAAACAAACACATAAAACACACACAAGAAACACATGCATACTCCTGCTTACCCCTCCAGGACTGGACACGCACAGGAGCGGAACTACCGGAGACAACGGAGTCTGTTGCCGCCGGGCTCCAGCCCTGACGGGGGCACTGCCTCCGTTGTCCCCTGTTCCGTGCCCTTCTGTTCCTGCAGTTAAAGTATGTAGCCGCCTCATTTGCGACCCGGTGACCTTATTTGCGGACTCTGGTCGCATACGTCAGTAACAGCTGACCGCAAACCAGAGGCTACTGAGGTACCTGCTGGCAGTGCGGCATGTGGGATGAGAGGAGGCTGAGGCGGCTGTCTGATGGCCTGACCGCGACCCACAGCCTACTGAGGAGCCGCCAGACAGTCCTGATGAAAGGAGGCCTACTGTCTGATGGCCCTGATTGCGGACGTCAGTAACATACCACCGCAACCCAGAGCCTACTGAGAAGCCGGCCGGCAGACAGTGCGGCGTGCGGGATGAGAGGAGGCTGATGCGGCTGTATGTGACAGGGGGAGCAACAGCAGAACAGGTACTGCGTTATGAAACACTGAAGAATATCATGTTTGATATTACAATCCTGAATTACTTGTTCTTATAAAGTTTATTGCCTGTTGTTGATGCCTGCAAGATAGATAGATAGATAGATAGATAGATAGATAGATAGATAGATAGATAGATAGATAGATAGATAGATAGATAGATATAGCCAGAGAAAGAAGGCGGCACTCAGAGTCTCCAAAACTTGGTGAAAAACGACCCGTGTTTATTTCAACGTTTCGGGGGACGGACCCCCATCTTCAGGTATTGTGTTTCCTGAAGACGGGGTCCGTCCCCCGAAACGTTGAAATAAACACGGGTCGTTTTTCACCAAGTTTTGGAGACTGAGTGCCGCCTTCTTTCTCTGGCTGTATAAGGAGTATTACTCTTTGAGGAAGGCACCTGAGCAGATACCCAGGTGGAG